>NW_027175754.1:0-33480 GCF_028021215.1 Eschrichtius robustus | reverse complement strand
TCACGTACCCTAATCCTAACCCGTACCCTAAACCGATCCCTAACCCTCAAACTAAACCTAACCCTAACCCTAACCCATACCATACGCCGTACCCGAACCCGTACCCGAACCCGTACACTAAGTCGTACCCTAAAGCTAACCCTAACCCTAACCCTAACCCTAAACCTAAGCTACCCTTGACTGCTTCTGCCTCCAATAGATTTCCTAAGCACAAGTGTTTTAAGGAACAGGTTAAAAAGAGAATCCTAATGTGATTTCTTGATAATGGGTGTGTTCCTTATCTTCTCCTAGTGTCTAAACTCTTCTCCATGGCTGGACCCCCAAATAATATTCCTTGACGTGCTAAGGGGTATCTAGAGAGTGGGATAGGTTTAATAACTACCCTAACCCTAACGCGTACCATAACCCTAACCCCTACCCTAACCCTAACACGTACCCTAATCCTAAGCCGAAACCTAAACCGAGCCCTAACCTTCAAACTAACCCTAACCCTAACTCTAACCCATACCCTACGCCGTACACGAACCCGTACCCGAACCCGTACCCTATGCCGTACCCTAACTCTAGCCCTAACCCTAACCCTAACCCTAAGCTACCCTTGACTGCTTCTGCCTCCAATAGATTTCCTAAGCACTAGTGTTTTAAGGAACAGGTTAAAAAGAGAATCCTAATGTGATTTCTTGATAATGGGTGTGTTCCTTATCTTCTCCTAGTGTCTAAACTCTTCTCCATGGCTGGACACCCAAATAATATTCCTTGACGTGCTAAGGGGTATCTAGAGAGTGGGATAGGTTTAATAACTACCCTACCCTAACGCGTACTCTAACCCTAAACCCTACCCTAACCCTAACACGTACCCTAATCCTAACCCGTACCCTAAACCGAGCCCTAACCCTCAAACTAACCCTAACCCTAACCCTAACCCATATCCTACGCCATACCCAAAACCGTACCCGAACCCGTACACGAACCCGTACCCTAAGCCCCTACCCTAACCCTAACCCTAACCCTAAGCTACCCTTGACTGCTTCTGCCTCCAGTAGATTTCCTAAGCAATAGTGTTTTAAGGAACAGGTTAAAAAGAGAATCCTAATGTGATTTCTGGATGACGGGTGTGTTCCTTATCTTCTCCTAGTGTCTAAACTCTTCTCCATGGCTGGACCCCCAAATAATATTCCTTGACGTGCTAAGGGGTATCTAGAGAGTGGGATAGGTTTAATAAATACCCTAACCCTAACGCATACCCTAACCCTAACCCCTACCCTAACCCTAACACGTACCCTAATCCTAACCCGTACCCTAAACCGAGCCCCTAACCCTCAAACTAACCCTAACCCTAACCCTAACCCATACCCTATACCGTACCCGAAACCGTACCCGAACCCGTACCCTAAGCCTTACCCTAACAATAACCCTAACCCTAACCATAACTCTAAGCTACCCTTGACTGCTTCTGCCTCCAATAGATTTCGTAAGCACTAGTGTTTTAAGGAACAGGTTAAAAGAGAATCCTAATGTGATTTCTTGATAATGGGTGTGTTCCTTATCTTCTCCTAGTGTCTAAACTCTTCTCCATGGCTGGACCCCCAAATAATATTCCTTGACGTGCTAAGGGGTATCTAGAGAGTGGGATAGGTTTAATAACTACCCTTACCCTAACGCGTACCCTAACCCTAACCTCTACCTTAACCCTAACACGTACACTAATCCTAACCCGTAACCTAAACCGAGCCCTAACCCTCAAATTAACCCTAACCCTAACCCCTAACCCATACCCTACGCCGTACCCGAACCCTTACCCGAACCCGTACCCTAAGCCGTACCCTAAACCTAACCCTAACCCTAACCCTAACCCTAAGCTACCCTTGACTGCTTCTGCCTCCAATAGATTTCCTAAGCACTAGTGTTTTAAGGAACAGGTTAAAAAAGAATCCTAATGTGATTTCTTGATAATGGGTGTGTTCCTTATCTTCTCCTAGTGTCTAAACTCTTCTCCATGGCTGGACCCCAAATAATATTCCTTGACGTGCTAAGGGGTATCTAGAGAGTGGGATAGGTTTAATAACTACCCTAACCTTAACGCGTACCCCTAACCCTAACCCCTACCCTAACCCTAACACGAACCCTAATATTAACCCGTGCCCTAAACCGAGCCCTAACCTTCAAACTAACCCTAACCCTAACTCTAACCCATACCCTACGCCGTACACGAACCCGTACCCGAACCCGTACCCTATGCCGTACCCTAACTCTAGCCCTAACCCTAACCCTAACCCTAAGGCTACCCTTGACTGCTTCTGCCTCCAATAGATTTCCTAAGCACTAGTGTTTTAAGGAACAGGTTAAAAAGAGAATCCTAATGTGATTTCTTGATAATGGGTGTGTTCCTTATCTTCTCCTAGTGTCTAAACTCTTCTCCATGGCAGGACCCCCAAATAATATTCCTTGACGTGCTAAGGGGTATCTAGAGAGTGGGATAGGTTTAATAACTACCCTAACCTTAACGCGTACCCTAACCCTAACCCCTACCCTAACCCTAACACGAACCCTAATATTAACCCGTGCCCTAAACCGAGCCCTAACCTTCAAACTAACCCTAACACTATCCCTAACCCATACCCTACGCCGTACGCGAACCCGTACCCGAACCCGTACCCTAAGCCGTATCCTAACCCTAACCTAACCCTAACCCTAACCCTAACCCTAAGCTACCCTTGCCTGCTTCTGCCTCCAATAGATTTCCTAAGCACTAGTGTTTTAAGGAACAGGTTAAAAAGAGAATCCTAATGTGATTTCTTGATAACTGGGTGTGTTCCTTATCTTCTCCTAGTGTCTAAACTCTTCTCCATGGCTGGACACCCAAATAATATTCCTTGACGTGCTAAGGGGTATCTAGAGAGTGGGATAGGTTTAATAACTACCCTAACCCTAACGCGTACCCTAACCCTAACCCCTACCCTAACCCTAACACGTACCCTAATCCTAACCCGTACCCTAAACCGAGCCCTAACCCTCAAACTAACCCTAACCCTAACCCTAACCCATATCCTACGCCATACCCAAACCCGTACCCGATCCCGTACCCGAACCCGTACCCTAAGCCGTACCCTAACCCAAACCCTAACCCTAAGCTACTCCTTGACTGCTTCTGCCTCCAATAGATTTCCTAAGCACAAGTGTTTTAAGGAACAGGTTAAAAAGAGAATCCTATTGTGATTCTCTTGATAATGGGTGTGTTCCTTATCTTCTCCTAGTGTCTAAACTCTTCTCCATGGCTGGACCCCCAAATAATATTCCTTGACGTGCTAAGGGGTATCTAGAGAGTGGGATAGGTTTAATAACTACCCTAACCCTAACGCGTACCATAACCCTAACCCCCTACCCTAACCCTAACACGTACCCTAATCCTATGGCGAAATCTAAACCGAGCCCTAACCTTCAAACTAACCCTAACCCTAACTCTAACCCATACCCTACGCCGTACACGAACCCGTACCCGAACCCGTACCCTATGCCGTACCCTAACTCTAGCCCTAACCCTAACCCTAACCCTAAGCTACCCTTGACTGCTTCTGCCTCCAATAGATTTCCTAAGCACTAGTGTTTTAAGGAACAGGTTAAAAAGAGAATCCTAATGTGATTTCTTGATAATGTGTGTGTTCCTTATCTTCTCCTAGTGTCCTAAACTCTTCTCCATGGCTGGACACCCAAATAATATTCCTTGACGTGCTAAGGGGTATCTCGAGAGTGGGATAGGTTTAATAACTACCCTAACCCTAACGCGTACTCTAACCCTAACCCCTACCCTAACCCTAACACGTACCCTAATCCTAACCCGTACCCTAAACCGAGCCCTAACCCTCAAACTAACCCTAACCCTAACCCTAACCCATATCCTACGCCATACCCAAAACCGTACCCGAACCCGTACACGAACCCGTACCCTAAGCCGTACCCTAACCCTAACCCTAACCCTAAGCTACCCTTGACTGCTTCTGCCTCCAATAGATTTCCTAAGCACTAGTGTTTTAAGGAACAGGTTAAAAAGAGAATCCTAATGTGATTTCTTGATGACGGGTGTGTTCCTTATCTTCTCCTAGTGTCTAAACTCTTCTCCATGGCTGGACCCCCAAATAATATTCCTTGACGTGCTAAGGGGTATCTAGAGAGTGGGATAGGTTTAATAAATACCCTAACCCTAACGCATACCCTAACCCTAACCCCTACCCTAACCCTAACACGTACCCTAATCCTAACCCGTACCCTAAACCGAGCCCTAACCCTCAAACTAACCCTAACACTAACCCTAACCCATACCCTATACCGTACCCGAAACCGTACCCGAACCCGTACCCTAAGCCTTACCCTAACAATAACCCTAACCCTAACCATAACTCTAAGCTACCCTTGACTGCTTCTGCCTCCAATAGATTTCCTAAGCACTAGTGTTTTAAGGAACAGGTTAAAAAGAGAATCCTAATGTGATTTCTTGATAATGGGTGTGTTCCTTATCTTCTCCTAGTGTCTAAACTCTTCTCCATGGCTGGACCCCCAAATAATATTCCTTGACGTGCTAAGGGGTATCTAGAGAGTGGGATAGGTTTAATAACTACCCTAACGTTAACGCGTACCCCTAACCCTAACCTCTACCCTAACCTTAACACGTACACTAATCCTAACCCGTAACCTAAACCGAGCCCTAACCCTCAAACTAACCCTAACCCTAACCCTAAACCATACCCTACGCCGTACCCGAACCCGTACCCGAACCCGTACCCTAAGCCGTACCCTAACCCTAACCCTAACGCTAACCCTAACCCTAACCCTAACCCTAGCCCTAAGCTACCCTTGACTCCTTCTGCCTCCAATAGATTTCCTAAGCACTTGTGTATTAAGGAACAGGTTAAAAAGAGAATCTATTGTGATTTCAGGATAATGGGTGTGTTCCTTATCTTCTCCTAGTGTCTAAACTCTTCTCCATGGCTGGACCCCCAAATAATATCCCTTGACGTGCTAAGGGGTATCTAGAGAGTGGGATAGGTTTAATAACTACCCTAACCCTAACGCGTAACCTAACCCTAACACGTACCCTAATCCTAACCCGTACCCTAAACCGATCCCTAACCCTCAAACTAAACCTAACCCTAACCCTAACCCATACCATACGCCGTACCCGAACCCGTACCCGAACCCGTACACTAAGTCGTACCCTAAAGCTAACCCTAACCCTAACCCTAACCCTAAACCTAAGCTACCCTTGACTGCTTCTGCCTCCAATAGATTTCCTAAGCACAAGTGTTTTAAGGAACAGGTTAAAAAGAGAATCCTAATGTGATTTCTTGATAATGGGTGTGTTCCTTATCTTCTCCTAGTGTCTAAACTCTTCTCCATGGCTGGACCCCCAAATAATATTCCTTGACGTGCTAAGGGGTATCTAGAGAGTGGGATAGGTTTAATAACTACCCTAACCCTAACGCGTACCATAACCCTAACCCCTACCTCTAACCCTAACACGTACCCTAATCCTAAGCCGAAACCTAAACCGAGCCCTAACCTTCAAACTAACCCTAACCCTAACTCTAACCCATACCCTACGCCGTACACGAACCCGTACCGAACCCGTACCCTATGCCGTACCTAACTCTAGCCTCTACCCTAACCCTAACCCTAACCCTAAGCTACCCTTGACTGCTTCTGCCTCCAATAGATTTCCTAAGCACTAGTGTTTTAAGGAACAGGTTAAAAAGAGAATCCTAATGTGATTTCTTGATAATGGGTGTGTTCCTTATCTTCTCCTAGTGTCTAAACTCTTCTCCATGGCTGGACACCCAAATAATATTCCTTGACGTGGCTAAGGGGTATCTAGAGAGTGGGATAGGTTTAATAACTACCCTAACCCTAACGCGTACTCTAACCCTAAACCCTACCCTAACCCTAACACGCTACCCTAATCCTAACCCGTACCCTAAACCGAGCCCTAACCCTCAAACTAACCCTAACCCTAACCCTAACCCATATCCTACGCCATACCCAAAACCGTACCCGAACCCGTACACGAACCCGTACCCTAAGCCCTACCCTAACCCTAACCCTAACCCTAAGCTACCCTTGACTGCTTCTGCCTCCAGTAGATTTTCCTAAGCAATAGTGTTTTAAGGAACAGGTTAAAAAGAGAATCCTAATGTGATTTCTGGATGACGGGTGTGTTCCTTATCTTCTCCTAGTGTCTAAACTCTTCTCCATGGCTGGACCCCCAAATAATATTCCTTGACGTGCTAAGGGGTATCTAGAGAGTGGGATAGGTTTTAATAAATACCCTAACCCTAACGCATACCCTAACCCTAACCCCTACCCTAACCCTAACACGTACCCTAATCCTAACCCGTACCCTAAACCGAGCCCTAACCCTCAAACTAACCCTAACTCCTAACCCTAACCCATACCCTATACCGTACCCGAAACCGTACCCGAACCCCGTACCCTAAGCCTTACCCTAACAATAACCCTAACCCTAACCATAACTCTAAGCTACCCTTGACTGCTTCTGCCTCCAATAGATTTCGTAAGCACTAGTGTTTTAAGGAACAGGTTAAAAAGAGAATCCTAATGTGATTTCTTGATAATGGGTGTGTTCCTTATCTTCTCCTAGTGTCTAAACTCTTCTCCATGGCTGGACCCCCAAATAATATTCCTTGACGTGCTAAGGGGGTATCTAGAGAGTGGAGATAGGTTTAATAACTACCCTTACCCTAACGCGTACCCTAACCCTAACCTCTACCTTAACCCTAACACGTACACTAATCCTAACCCGTAACCTAAACCGAGCCCTAACCTCAAATTAACCCTAACCCTAACCCTAACCCATACCCTACGCCGTACCCGAAACCTTACCCGAACCCGTACCCTAAGCCGTACCCTAAACCTAACCCTAACCCTAACCCTAACCCTAAGCTACCCTTGACTGCTTCTGCCTCCAATAGATTTCCTAAGCACTAGTGTTTAAGGAACAGGTTAAAAAGAGAATCCTAATGTGATTTCTTGATAATGGGTGTGTTCCTTATCTTCTCCTAGTGTCTAAACTCTTCTCCATGGCTGGACCCCCAAATAATATTCCTTGACGTGCTAAGGGGTATCTAGAGAGTGGGATAGGTTTAATAACTACCCTAACCTTAACGCGTACCCTAACCCTAACCCCTACCCTAACCCTAACACGAACCCTAATATTAACCCGTGCCCTAAACCGAGCCCTAACCTTCAAACTAACCCTAACCCTAACTCTAACCCATACCCTACGCCGTACACGAACCCGTACCCGAACCCGTACCCTATGCCGTACCCTAACTCTAGCCCTAACCCTAACCCTAACCCTAAGCTACCCTTGACTGCTTCTGCCTCCAATAGATTTCCTAAGCACTAGTGTTTTAAGGAACAGGTTAAAAAGAGAATCCTAATGTGATTTCTTGATAATGGGTGTGTTCCTTATCTTCTCCTAGTGTCTAAACTCTTCTCCATGGCTGGACACCCAAATAATATTCCTTGACGTGCTAAGGGGTATCTAGAGAGTGGGATAGGTTTAATAACTACCCTAACCCTAACGCGTACTCTAACCCTAAACCCTACCCTAACCCTAACACGTACCCTAATCCTAACCCGTACCCTAAACCGAGCCCTAACCCTCAAACTAACCCTAACCCTAACCCTAACCCATATCCTACGCCATACCCAAAACCGTACCCGAACCCGTACACGAACCCGTACCCTAAGCCCTACCCTAACCCTAACCCTAACCCTAAGCTACCCTTGACTGCTTCTGCCTCCAGTAGATTTCCTAAGCAATAGTGTTTTAAGGAACAGGTTAAAAAGAGAATCCTAATGTGATTTCTGGATGACGGGTGTGTTCCTTATCTTCTCCTAGTGTCTAAACTCTTCTCCATGGCTGGACCCCCAAATAATATTCCTTGACGTGCTAAGGGGTATCTAGAGAGTGGGATAGGTTTAATAAATACCCTAACCCTAACGCATACCCTAACCCTAACCCCTACCCTAACCCTAACACGTACCCTAATCCTAACCCGTACCCTAAACCGAGCCCTAACCCTCAAACTAACCCTAACCCTAACCCTAACCCATACCCTATACCGTACCCGAAACCGTACCCGAACCCGTACCCTAAGCCTTACCCTAACAATAACCCTAACCCTAACCATAACTCTAAGCTACCCTTGACTGCTTCTGCCTCCAATAGATTTCGTAAGCACTAGTGTTTTAAGGAACAGGTTAAAAAGAGAATCCTAATGTGATTTCTTGATAATGGGTGTGTTCCTTATCTTCTCCTAGTGTCTAAACTCTTCTCCATGGCTGGACCCCCAAATAATATTCCTTGACGTGCTAAGGGGTATCTAGAGAGTGGGATAGGTTTAATAACTACCCTTACCCTAACGCGTACCCTAACCCTAACCTCTACCTTAACCCTAACACGTACACTAATCCTAACCCGTAACCTAAACCGAGCCCTAACCCTCAAATTAACCCTAACCCTAACCCTAACCCATACCCTACGCCGTACCCGAACCCTTACCCGAACCCGTACCCTAAGCCGTACCCTAAACCTAACCCTAACCCTAACCCTAACCCTAAGCTACCCTTGACTGCTTCTGCCTCCAATAGATTTCCTAAGCACTAGTGTTTTAAGGAACAGGTTAAAAAGAGAATCCTAATGTGATTTCTTGATAATGGGTGTGTTCCTTATCTTCTCCTAGTGTCTAAACTCTTCTCCATGGCTGGACCCCCAAATAATATTCCTTGACGTGCTAAGGGGTATCTAGAGAGTGGGATAGGTTTAATAACTACCCTAACCTTAACGCGTACCCTAACCCTAACCCCTACCCTAACCCTAACACGAACCCTAATATTAACCCGTGCCCTAAACCGAGCCCTAACCTTCAAACTAACCCTAACCCTAACTCTAACCCATACCCTACGCCGTACACGAACCCGTACCCGAACCCGTACCCTATGCCGTACCCTAACTCTAGCCCTAACCCTAACCCTAACCCTAAGCTACCCTTGACTGCTTCTGCCTCCAATAGATTTCCTAAGCACTAGTGTTTTAAGGAACAGGTTAAAAAGAGAATCCTAATGTGATTTCTTGATAATGGGTGTGTTCCTTATCTTCTCCTAGTGTCTAAACTCTTCTCCATGGCTGGACCCCCAAATAATATTCCTTGACGTGCTAAGGGGTATCTAGAGAGTGGGATAGGTTTAATAACTACCCTAACCTTAACGCGTACCCTAACCCTAACCCCTACCCTAACCCTAACACGAACCCTAATATTAACCCGTGCCCTAAACCGAGCCCTAACCTTCAAACTAACCCTAACACTATCCCTAACCCATACCCTACGCCGTACGCGAACCCGTACCCGAACCCGTACCCTAAGCCGTATCCTAACCCTAACCCTAACCCTAACCCTAACCCTAACCCTAAGCTACCCTTGCCTGCTTCTGCCTCCAATAGATTTCCTAAGCACTAGTGTTTTAAGGAACAGGTTAAAAAGAGAATCCTAATGTGATTTCTTGATAATGGGTGTGTTCCTTATCTTCTCCTAGTGTCTAAACTCTTCTCCATGGCTGGACACCCAAATAATATTCCTTGACGTGCTAAGGGGTATCTAGAGAGTGGGATAGGTTTAATAACTACCCTAACCCTAACGCGTACCCTAACCCTAACCCCTACCCTAACCCTAACACGTACCCTAATCCTAACCCGTACCCTAAACCGAGCCCTAACCCTCAAACTAACCCTAACCCTAACCCTAACCCATATCCTACGCCATACCCAAACCCGTACCCGATCCCGTACCCGAACCCGTACCCTAAGCCGTACCCTAACCCAAACCCTAACCCTAAGCTACCCTTGACTGCTTCTGCCTCCAATAGATTTCCTAAGCACAAGTGTTTTAAGGAACAGGTTAAAAAGAGAATCCTATTGTGATTTCTTGATAATGGGTGTGTTCCTTATCTTCTCCTAGTGTCTAAACTCTTCTCCATGGCTGGACCCCCAAATAATATTCCTTGACGTGCTAAGGGGTATCTAGAGAGTGGGATAGGTTTAATAACTACCCTAACCCTAACGCGTACCATAACCCTAACCCCTACCCTAACCCTAACACGTACCCTAATCCTATGGCGAAATCTAAACCGAGCCCTAACCTTCAAACTAACCCTAACCCTAACTCTAACCCATACCCTACGCCGTACACGAACCCGTACCCGAACCCGTACCCTATGCCGTACCCTAACTCTAGCCCTAACCCTAACCCTAACCCTAAGCTACCCTTGACTGCTTCTGCCTCCAATAGATTTCCTAAGCACTAGTGTTTTAAGGAACAGGTTAAAAAGAGAATCCTAATGTGATTTCTTGATAATGTGTGTGTTCCTTATCTTCTCCTAGTGTCTAAACTCTTCTCCATGGCTGGACACCCAAATAATATTCCTTGACGTGCTAAGGGGTATCTCGAGAGTGGGATAGGTTTAATAACTACCCTAACCCTAACGCGTACTCTAACCCTAACCCCTACCCTAACCCTAACACGTACCCTAATCCTAACCCGTACCCTAAACCGAGCCCTAACCCTCAAACTAACCCTAACCCTAACCCTAACCCATATCCTACGCCATACCCAAAACCGTACCCGAACCCGTACACGAACCCGTACCCTAAGCCGTACCCTAACCCTAACCCTAACCCTAAGCTACCCTTGACTGCTTCTGCCTCCAATAGATTTCCTAAGCACTAGTGTTTTAAGGAACAGGTTAAAAAGAGAATCCTAATGTGATTTCTTGATGACGGGTGTGTTCCTTATCTTCTCCTAGTGTCTAAACTCTTCTCCATGGCTGGACCCCCAAATAATATTCCTTGACGTGCTAAGGGGTATCTAGAGAGTGGGATAGGTTTAATAAATACCCTAACCCTAACGCATACCCTAACCCTAACCCCTACCCTAACCCTAACACGTACCCTAATCCTAACCCGTACCCTAAACCGAGCCCTAACCCTCAAACTAACCCTAACACTAACCCTAACCCATACCCTATACCGTACCCGAAACCGTACCCGAACCCGTACCCTAAGCCTTACCCTAACAATAACCCTAACCCTAACCATAACTCTAAGCTACCCTTGACTGCTTCTGCCTCCAATAGATTTCCTAAGCACTAGTGTTTTAAGGAACAGGTTTAAAAGAGAATCCTAATGTGATTTCTTGATAATGGGTGTGTTCCTTATCTTCTCCTAGTGTCTAAACTCTTCTCCATGGCTGGACCCCCAAATAATATTCCTTGACGTGCTAAGGGGTATCTAGAGAGTGGGATAGGTTTAATAACTACCCTAACGTTAACGCGTACCCTAACCCTAACCTCTACCCTAACCTTAACACGTACACTAATCCTAACCCGTAACCTAAACCGAGCCCTAACCCTCAAACTAACCCTAACCCTAACCCTAAACCATACCCTACGCCGTACCCGAACCCGTACCCGAACCCGTACCCTAAGCCGTACCCTAACCCTAACCCTAACGCTAACCCTAACCCTAACCCTAACCCTAGCCCTAAGCTACCCTTGACTCCTTCTGCCTCCAATAGATTTCCTAAGCACTTGTGTATTAAGGAACAGGTTAAAAAGAGAATCCTATTGTGATTTCAGGATAATGGGTGTGTTCCTTATCTTCTCCTAGTGTCTAAACTCTTCTCCATGGCTGGACCCCCAAATAATATCCCTTGACGTGCTAAGGGGTATCTAGAGAGTGGGATAGGTTTAATAACTACCCTAACCCTAACGCGTACCCTAACCCTAACACGTACCCTAATCCTAACCCGTACCCTAAACCGATCCCTAACCCTCAAACTAAACCTAACCCTAACCCTAACCCATACCATACGCCGTACCCGAACCCGTACCCGAACCCGTACACTAAGTCGTACCCTAAAGCTAACCCTAACCCTAACCCTAACCCTAAACCTAAGCTACCCTTGACTGCTTCTGCCTCCAATAGATTTCCTAAGCACAAGTGTTTTAAGGAACAGGTTAAAAAGAGAATCCTAATGTGATTTCTTGATAATGGGTGTGTTCCTTATCTTCTCCTAGTGTCTAAACTCTTCTCCATGGCTGGACCCCCAAATAATATTCCTTGACGTGCTAAGGGGTATCTAGAGAGTGGGATAGGTTTAATAACTACCCTAACCCTAACGCGTACCATAACCCTAACCCCTACCCTAACCCTAACACGTACCCTAATCCTAAGCCGAAACCTAAACCGAGCCCTAACCTTCAAACTAACCCTAACCCTAACTCTAACCCATACCCTACGCCGTACACGAACCCGTACCCGAACCCGTACCCTATGCCGTACCCTAACTCTAGCCCTAACCCTAACCCTAACCCTAAGCTACCCTTGACTGCTTCTGCCTCCAATAGATTTCCTAAGCACTAGTGTTTTAAGGAACAGGTTAAAAAGAGAATCCTAATGTGATTTCTTGATAATGGGTGTGTTCCTTATCTTCTCCTAGTGTCTAAACTCTTCTCCATGGCTGGACACCCAAATAATATTCCTTGACGTGCTAAGGGGTATCTAGAGAGTGGGATAGGTTTAATAACTACCCTAACCCTAACGCGTACTCTAACCCTAAACCCTACCCTAACCCTAACACGTACCCTAATCCTAACCCGTACCCTAAACCGAGCCCTAACCCTCAAACTAACCCTAACCCTAACCCTAACCCATATCCTACGCCATACCCAAAACCGTACCCGAACCCGTACACGAACCCGTACCCTAAGCCCTACCCTAACCCTAACCCTAACCCTAAGCTACCCTTGACTGCTTCTGCCTCCAGTAGATTTCCTAAGCAATAGTGTTTTAAGGAACAGGTTAAAAAGAGAATCCTAATGTGATTTCTGGATGACGGGTGTGTTCCTTATCTTCTCCTAGTGTCTAAACTCTTCTCCATGGCTGGACCCCCAAATAATATTCCTTGACGTGCTAAGGGGTATCTAGAGAGTGGGATAGGTTTAATAAATACCCTAACCCTAACGCATACCCTAACCCTAACCCCTACCCTAACCCTAACACGTACCCTAATCCTAACCCGTACCCTAAACCGAGCCCTAACCCTCAAACTAACCCTAACCCTAACCCTAACCCATACCCTATACCGTACCCGAAACCGTACCCGAACCCGTACCCTAAGCCTTACCCTAACAATAACCCTAACCCTAACCATAACTCTAAGCTACCCTTGACTGCTTCTGCCTCCAATAGATTTCGTAAGCACTAGTGTTTTAAGGAACAGGTTAAAAAGAGAATCCTAATGTGATTTCTTGATAATGGGTGTGTTCCTTATCTTCTCCTAGTGTCTAAACTCTTCTCCATGGCTGGACCCCCAAATAATATTCCTTGACGTGCTAAGGGGTATCTAGAGAGTGGGATAGGTTTAATAACTACCCTTACCCTAACGCGTACCCTAACCCTAACCTCTACCTTAACCCTAACACGTACACTAATCCTAACCCGTAACCTAAACCGAGCCCTAACCCTCAAATTAACCCTAACCCTAACCCTAACCCATACCCTACGCCGTACCCGAAACCTTACCCGAACCCGTAAACTAAGCCGTACCCTAAACCTAACCCTAACCCTAACCCTAACCCTAAGCTACCCTTGACTGCTTCTGCCTCCAATAGATTTCCTAAGCACTAGTGTTTTAAGGAACAGGTTAAAAAGAGAATCCTAATGTGATTTCTTGATAATGGGTGTGTTCCTTATCTTCTCCTAGTGTCTAAACTCTTCTCCATGGCTGGACCCCCAAATAATATTCCTTGACGTGCTAAGGGGTATCTAGAGAGTGGGATAGGTTTAATAACTACCCTTACCCTAACGCGTACCCTAACCCTAACCTCTACCTTAACCCTAACACGTACACTAATCCTAACCCGTAACCTAAACCGAGCCCTAACCCTCAAATTAACCCTAACCCTAACCCTAACCCATACCCTACGCCGTACCCGAAACCTTACCCGAACCCGTAAACTAAGCCGTACCCTAAACCTAACCCTAACCCTAACCCTAACCCTAAGCTACCCTTGACTGCTTCTGCCTCCAATAGATTTCCTAAGCACTAGTGTTTTAAGGAACAGGTTAAAAAGAGAATCCTAATGTGATTTCTTGATAATGGGTGTGTTCCTTATCTTCTCCTAGTGTCTAAACTCTTCTCCATGGCTGGACCCCCAAATAATATTCCTTGACGTGCTAAGGGGTATCTAGAGAGTGGGATAGGTTTAATAACTACCCTAACCTTAACGCGTACCCTAACCCTAACCCCTACCCTAACCCTAACACGAACCCTAATATTAACCCGTGCCCTAAACCGAGCCCTAACCTTCAAACTAACCCTAACCCTAACTCTAACCCATACCCTACGCCGTACACGAACCCGTACCCGAACCCGTACCCTATGCCGTACCCTAACTCTAGCCCTAACCCTAACCCTAACCCTAAGCTACCCTTGACTGCTTCTGCCTCCAATAGATTTCCTAAGCACTAGTGTTTTAAGGAACAGGTTAAAAAGAGAATCCTAATGTGATTTCTTGATAATGGGTGTGTTCCTTATCTTCTCCTAGTGTCTAAACTCTTCTCCATGGCTGGACCCCCAAATAATATTCCTTGACGTGCTAAGGGGTATCTAGAGAGTGGGATAGGTTTAATAACTACCCTAACCTTAACGCGTACCCTAACCCTAACCCCTACCCTAACCCTAACACGAACCCTAATATTAACCCGTGCCCTAAACCGAGCCCTAACCTTCAAACTAACCCTAACACTATCCCTAACCCATACCCTACGCCGTACGCGAACCCGTACCCGAACCCGTACCCTAAGCCGTATCCTAACCCTAACCCTAACCCTAACCCTAACCCTAACCCTAAGCTACCCTTGCCTGCTTCTGCCTCCAATAGATTTCCTAAGCACTAGTGTTTTAAGGAACAGGTTAAAAAGAGAATCCTAATGTGATTTCTTGATAATGGGTGTGTTCCTTATCTTCTCCTAGTGTCTAAACTCTTCTCCATGGCTGGACACCCAAATAATATTCCTTGACGTGCTAAGGGGTATCTAGAGAGTGGGATAGGTTTAATAACTACCCTAACCCTAACGCGTACCCTAACCCTAACCCCTACCCTAACCCTAACACGTACCCTAATCCTAACCCGTACCCTAAACCGAGCCCTAACCCTCAAACTAACCCTAACCCTAACCCTAACCCATATCCTACGCCATACCCAAACCCGTACCCGATCCCGTACCCGAACCCGTACCCTAAGCCGTACCCTAACCCAAACCCTAACCCTAAGCTACCCTTGACTGCTTCTGCCTCCAATAGATTTCCTAAGCACAAGTGTTTTAAGGAACAGGTTAAAAAGAGAATCCTATTGTGATTTCTTGATAATGGGTGTGTTCCTTATCTTCTCCTAGTGTCTAAACTCTTCTCCATGGCTGGACCCCCAAATAATATTCCTTGACGTGCTAAGGGGTATCTAGAGAGTGGGATAGGTTTAATAACTACCCTAACCCTAACGCGTACCATAACCCTAACCCCTACCCTAACCCTAACACGTACACTAATCCTATGGCGAAATCTAAACCGAGCCCTAACCTTCAAACTAACCCTAACCCTAACTCTAACCCATACCCTACGCCGTACACGAACCCGTACCCGAACCCGTACCCTATGCCGTACCCTAACTCTAGCCCTACCCCTAACCCTAACCCTAAGCTACCCTTGACTGCTTCTGCCTCCAATAGATTTCCTAAGCACTAGTGTTTTAAGGAACAGGTTAAAAAGAGAATCCTAATGTGATTTCTTGATAATGTGTGTGTTCCTTATCTTCTCCTAGTGTCTAAACTCTTCTCCATGGCTGGACACCCAAATAATATTCCTTGACGTGCTAAGGGGTATCTCGAGAGTGGGATAGGTTTAATAACTACCCTAACCCTAACGCGTACTCTAACCCTAACCCCTCTCCTAACCCTAACACGTACCCTAATCCTAACCCGTACCCTAAACCGAGCCCTAACCCTCAAACTAACCCTAACCCTAACCCTAACCCATATCCTACGCCATACCCAAAACCGTACCCGAACCCGTACACGAACCCGTACCCTAAGCCGTACCCTAACCCTAACCCTAACCCTAAGCTACCCTTGACTGCTTCTGCCTCCAATAGATTTCCTAAGCACTAGTGTTTTAAGGAACAGGTTAAAAAGAGAATCCTAATGTGATTTCTTGATGACGGGTGTGTTCCTTATCTTCTCCTAGTGTCTAAACTCTTCTCCATGGCTGGACCCCCAAATAATATTCCTTGACGTGCTAAGGGGTATCTAGAGAGTGGGATAGGTTTAATAAATACCCTAACCCTAACGCATACCCTAACCCTAACCCCTACCCTAACCCTAACACGTACCCTAATCCTAACCCGTACCCTAAACCGAGCCCTAACCCTCAAACTAACCCTAACACTAACCCTAACCCATACCCTATACCGTACCCGAAACCGTACCCGAACCCGTACCCTAAGCCTTACCCTAACAATAACCCTAACCCTAACCATAACTCTAAGCTACCCTTGACTGCTTCTGCCTCCAATAGATTTCCTAAGCACTAGTGTTTTAAGGAACAGGTTAAAAAGAGAATCCTAATGTGATTTCTTGATAATGGGTGTGTTCCTTATCTTCTCCTAGTGTCTAAACTCTTCTCCATGGCTGGACCCCCAAATAATATTCCTTGACGTGCTAAGGGGTATCTAGAGAGTGGGATAGGTTTAATAACTACCCTAACCCTAACGCGTACCCTAACCCTAACCCCTACCCTAACCCTAACACGAACCCTAATCCTAACCCGTACCCTAAACGGAGCCCTAACCTTCAAACTAACCCTAAACCTAACCCTAACCCATAACCTACGCCGTACACGAACCCGTACCCGAACCCGTACCCTAACCCTAACAGTAACCCTAACCCTAACCCTAAGCTACCCTTGACTGCTTCTGCCTCCAATAGATTTCCTAAGCACTAGTGTTTTAAGGAACAGGTTAAAAAGAGAATCCTAATGTGATTTCTTGATAATGGGTGTGTTCCTTATCTTCTCCTAGTGTCTAAACTCTTCTCCATGGCTGGTCCCCCAAATAATATTCCTTGACGTGCTAAGGGGCATCTAGGGAGTGGGATAGGTTTAATAACTACCCTAACCCTAACGCGTACCCTAACCCTAACCCCTACCCTAACCCTAACAAGAACCCTAATCCTAACCCGTACCCTAAACCGAGCCCTAACCTTCAAACTAACCCTAACACTAACCCAAACCCATACCCTACGCCGTACACGAACCCGTACCCGAACCCGTACCCTAAGCCGTGTCCTAACCCTAGCCCTAACCCTAACCCTAACCCTAAGCTACCCTTGACTGCTTCTGCCTCCAATAGATTTCCTAAGCACTAGTGTTTTAAGGAACAGGTTAAAAAGAGAATCCTAATGTGATTTCTTGATAATGGGTGTGTTCCTTATCTTCTCCTAGTGTCTAAACTCTTCTCCATGGCTGGACCCCCAAATAATATTCCTTGACGTGCTAAGGGGTATCTAGAGAGTGGGATAGGTTTAATAACTACCCTAACCCTAACCCCTACCCTAACCCTAACACGAACCCTAATCCTAACCCGTACCCTAAACCGAGCCCTAACCTTCAAACTAACCCTAACCCTAACCCAAACCCATACCCTACGCCGTACACGAACCCGTACCCGAACCCGTACCCTAAGCCGTGTCCTAACCCTAGCCCTAACCCTAACCCTAACCCTAAGCTACCCTTGAATGCTTCTGCCTCCAATAGATTTCCTAAGCACTAGTGTTTTAAGGAACAGGTTAAAAAGAGAATCCTAATGTAATTTCTTGATAATGTGTGTGTTCCTTATCTTCTCCTAGTGTCTAAACTCTTCTCCATGGCTGGACCCCCAAATAATATTCCTTGACGTGCTAAGGGGTATCTAGAGAGTGGGATAGGTTTAATAACTACCCTAACCCTAACGCGTACCCTAACCCTAACCCCTACCCTAACCCTAACACGAACCCTAATCCTAACCCGTACCCTAAACCGAGCCCTAACCTTCAAACTAACCCTAACCCTAACCCTAACCCATAACCTACGCCGTACACGAACCCGTACCCGAACCCGTACCCTAACCCTAACCCTAACCCTAACCCTAACCCTAAGCTACCCTTGACTGCTTCTGCCTCCAATAGATTTCCTAAGCACTAGTGTTTTAAGGAACAGGTTAAAAAGAGAATCCTAATGTGATTTCTTGATAATGGGTGTGTTCCTTATCTTCTCCTAGTGTCTAAACTTTTCTCCATGGCTGGTCCCCCAAATAATATTCCTTGACGTGCTAAGGGGCATCTAGGGAGTGGGATAGGTTTAATAACTACCCTAACCCTAACGCGTACCCTAACCCTAACCCCTACCCTAAACCTAACACGTACCCTAATCCTAACCCGTATCCTAAACCGAGCCCTAACCCTCAAACTAACCCTAACCCTAACCCTAACCCATACCCTATGCCGTACCCGAACCCGTACCCTAAGCCTTACCCTAACAATAACCCTAACCCTAACCCTAAGCTACCCTTGACTGCTTTGCCTCCAATAGATTTCCTAAGCACTAGTGTTTTAAGGAACAGGTTAAAAAGAGAATCCTAATGTGATTTCTTGATAATGGGTGTGTTCCTTATCTTCTCCTAGTGTCTAAACTCTTCTCCATGGCTGGACCCCCAAATAATATTCCTTGACGTGCTAAGGGGTATCTAGAGAGTGGGATAGGTTTAATAACTACCCTAACCCTAACGCGTACCCTAACCCTAACCCCTACCCTAACCCTAACACGTACCCTAATCCTAACCCGTAACCTAAACCGAGCCCTAACCGTCAAACTAACCCTAACCCTAAACCTAACCCATACCCTACGCCGTACCCGAACCCGTACCCGAACCCGTTCCCGAACCCGTACCCTAAGCCGTACCCTAACCCTAACCCTAACCCTAAGCTACCCTTGACTGCTTCTGCCTCCAATAGATTTCCTAAGCACTAGTGTTTTAAGGAACAGGTTAAAAAGAGAATCCTAATGTGATTTCTTGATAATGGGTGTGTTCCTTATCTTCTCCTAGTGTCTAAACTCTTCTCCATGGCTGGACCCCCAAATAATATTCCTTGACGTTCTAAGGGGTATCTAGAGAGTGGGATAGGTTTAGTAACTACCCTAACCCTAACGCGTACCCTAACCCTAACCCCTACCCTAACCCTAACACGTACCCTAATCCTAACCCGTACCCTAAACCGAGCCCTAAACCTCAAACTAACCCTAACCCTAACCCTAACCCATACCCTACGCCGTACCCGAACCCGTACCCTAAGCCGTACCCTAACCCTAACCCTAACCGTAACCCTAACCCTAAGCTACCCTTGACTACTTCTGCCTCCAATAGATTTCCTAAGCACTAGTGTATTAAGGAACAGGTTAAAAAGAGAATCCTAATGTGATTTCAGGATAATGGGTGTGTTCTTTATCTTCTCCTAGTGTCTAAACTCTTCTCCATGGCTGGACCCCCAAATAATATTCCTTGACGTGCTAAGGGGTATCTAGAGAGTGGGATAGGTTTAATAACTACCCTAACCCTAACGCGTACCCTAACCCTAACCCCTACCCTAACCCTAACACGAACCCTAATCCTAACCCGTACCCTAAACCGAGCCCTAACCTTCAAACTAACCCTAACACTAACCCAAACCCATACCCTACGCCGTACACGAACCCGTACCCGAACCCGTACCCTAAGCCGTGTCCTAACCCTAGCCCTAACCCTAACCCTAACCCTAAGCTACCCTTGAGTGCTTCTGCCTCCAATAGATTTCCTAAGCACTAGTGTTTTAAGGAACAGGTTAAAAAGAGAATCCTAATGTGATTTCTTGATAATGGGTGTGTTCCTTATCTTCTCCTAGTGTCTAAACTCTTCTCCATGGCTGGATCCCCAAATAATATTCCTTGACGTGCTAAGGGGTATCTAGAGAGTGGGATAGGTTTAATAACTACCCGAACCCTAACGCATACCCTAACCCTAACCTCTACCCTAACCCTAACACGTACACTAATCCTAACCCGTACCCTAAACCGAGCCCTAACCCTCAAACTAACCCTAACCCTAACCCTAACCCATAACCTACGCCGTACCCGAACCCATACCCGAACCCTTACCCTAAGCCGTACCCTAAACCTAACCCTAACCCTAACCCTAACCCTAAGCTACCCTTGACTGCTTCTGCCTCCAATAGATTTCCTAAGCACTAGTGTTTTAAGGAACAGGTTATAAGAGAATCCTAATGTGATTTCTTGATAATGGGTGTGTTCCTTATCTTCTCCTAGTGTCTAAACTCTTCTCCATGGCTGGACCCCCAAATAATATTCCTTGACGTGCTAAGGGGTATCTAGAGAGTGGGATAGGTTTAATAACTACCCTAACGTTAACGCGTACCCTAACCCTAACCTCTACCCTAACCTTAACACGTACACTAATCCTAACCCGTAACCTAAACCGAGCCCTAACCCTCAAACTAACCCTAACCCTAACCCTAAACCATACCCTACGCCGTACCCGAACCCGTACCCGAACCCGTACCCTAAGCCGTACCCTAACCCTAACCCTAACGCTAACCCTAACCCTAACCCTAACCCTAGCCCTAAGCTACCCTTGACTCCTTCTGCCTCCAATAGATTTCCTAAGCACTTGTGTATTAAGGAACAGGTTAAAAAGAGAATCCTATTGTGATTTCAGGATAATGGGTGTGTTCCTTATCTTCTCCTAGTGTCTAAACTCTTCTCCATGGCTGGACCCCCAAATAATATCCCTTGACGTGCTAAGGGGTATCTAGAGAGTGGGATAGGTTTAATAACTACCCTAACCCTAACGCGTACCCTAACCCTAACACGTACCCTAATCCTAACCCGTACCCTAAACCGATCCCTAACCCTCAAACTAAACCTAACCCTAACCCTAACCCATACCATACGCCGTACCCGAACCCGTACCCGAACCCGTACACTAAGTCGTACCCTAAAGCTAACCCTAACCCTAACCCTAACCCTAAACCTAAGCTACCCTTGACTGCTTCTGCCTCCAATAGATTTCCTAAGCACAAGTGTTTTAAGGAACAGGTTAAAAAGAGAATCCTAATGTGATTTCTTGATAATGGGTGTGTTCCTTATCTTCTCCTAGTGTCTAAACTCTTCTCCATGGCTGGACCCCCAAATAATATTCCTTGACGTGCTAAGGGGTATCTAGAGAGTGGGATAGGTTTAATAACTACCCTAACCCTAACGCGTACCATAACCCTAACCCCTACCCTAACCCTAACACGTACCCTAATCCTAAGCCGAAACCTAAACCGAGCCCTAACCTTCAAACTAACCCTAACCCTAACTCTAACCCATACCCTACGCCGTACACGAACCCGTACCCGAACCCGTACCCTATGCCGTACCCTAACTCTAGCCCTAACCCTAACCCTAACCCTAAGCTACCCTTGACTGCTTCTGCCTCCAATAGATTTCCTAAGCACTAGTGTTTTAAGGAACAGGTTAAAAAGAGAATCCTAATGTGATTTATTGATAATGGGTGTGTTCCTTATCTTCTCCTAGTGTCTAAACTCTTCTCCATGGCTGGACCCCCAAACAATATTCCTTGACGTGCTAAGGGGTATCTAGAGAGTGGGATATGTTTAATAACTACCCTAACCCTAACGCGTACCCTAACCCTAACCCCTACCCTAACCCTAACACGTACCCTAATCCTAACCCGTAACATAAACCGAGCCCAAACCCTCAAACTAACCCTAACCCTAAACCTAACCCATACCCTACGCCGTACCCGAACCCGTACCCGAACCCGTACCCGAACCCGTACCCTAAGTCGTACCCTAACCCTAACCCTAACCCTAAGCTACCCTTGACTGCTTCTGCCTCCAATAGATTTCCTAAGCACTAGTGTTTTAAGGAACAGGTTAAAAAGAGAATCCTAATGTGATTTATTGATAATGGGTGTGTTCCTTATCTTCTCCTAGTGTCTAAACTCTTCTCCATGGCTGGACCCCCAAATAATATTCCTTGACGTGCTAAGGGTTATCTAGAGAGTGGGATAGGTTTAATAACTACCCTAACCCTAACGCGTAACCTAACCCTAACCCCTACCCTAACACTAAGACGTACCCTAATCCTAACCCGTAACCTAAACCGAGCCCTAACCCTCAAACTAACCCTAAACCTAACCCTAACCCATACCCTACTCCATACCCGAACCCGTACCCGAACCCGTACACTAAGCCGTACCCTAAACCTAACCCTAACCCTAACCCTAACCCTAAACCTAACCCTAACCCTAAGCTACCCTTGACTGCTTCTGCCTCCAATAGATTTCCTAAGCACTAGTGTTTTAAGGAACAGGTTAAAAAGAGAATCCTAATGTGATTTCAGGATAATGGGTGTGTTCCTTATCTTCTCCTACTGTCTAAACTCTTCTCCATGGCTGGACCCCCAAATAATATTCCTTGACGTGATAAGGGGTATCTAGGGAGTGGGATAGGTTTAATAACTACCCTAACCCTAACGCGTACCCTAACCCTAACCCCTACCCTAACACTAACACGAACCCTAATCCTAACCCGTACCCTAAACCGAGCCCTAACCTTCAAACTAACCCTAACCCTAACCCTAACCCATACCCTACGCCGTACACGAACCCGTGCCCGAACCCGTACCCTAAGCCGTACCCTAACCCTAACCCTAACCCTAACCCTTACCCTAAGCTACCCTTGACTGCTTCTGCCTCCAATAGATTTCCTAAGCACTAGTGTTTTAAAGAACAGGTTAAAAAGAGAATCCTAATGTGATTTCTTGATAATGGGTGTGTTCCTTATCTTCTCCTAGTGTCTAAACTCTTCTCCATGGCTGGACCCCCAAATAATATTCCTTGACGTGCTAAGGGGTATCTAGAGAGTGGGATAGGTTTAATAACTACCCTAACCCTAACGCGTACCCTAACCCTAACCCCTACCCTAACCCTAACACGTACCCTAATCCTAACCCGTACCCTAAACCGAGCCCTAACCCTCAAACTAACCCTAACCCTAACCCTAACCCATATCCTACGCCATACCCAAACCCGTACCCGAAACCGTACCCGAACCCGTACCCTAAGCCGTACCCTAACCCAAACCCTAACCCTAAGCTACCCTTGACTGCTTCTGCCTCCAATAGATTTCCTAAGCACTAGTGTTTTAAGGAACAGGTTAAAAAGAGAATCCTAATGTGATTTTTTGATAATGGGTGTGTTCCTTATCTTCTCCTAGTGTCTAAACTTTTCTCCATGGCTGGACCCCCAAATAATATTCCTTGACGTGCTAAGGGGTATCTAGAGAGTGGGATAGGTTTAATAACTACCCTAACCCTAACGCGTACCCTAACCCTAACCCCTACCCTAACCCTAACACGAACCCTAATATTAACCCGTGCCCTAAACCGAGCCCTAACCTTCAAACTAACCCTAACCCTAACTCTAACCCATACCCTACGCCGTACACGAACCCGTACCCGAACCCGTACCCTATGCCGTACCCTAACTCTAGCCCTAACCCTAACCCTAACCCTAAGCTACCCTTGACTGCTTCTGCCTCCAATAGATTTCCTAAGCACTAGTGTTTTAAGGAACAGGTTAAAAAGAGAATCCTAATGTGATTTCTTGATAATGGGTGTGTTCCTTATCTTCTCCTAGTGTCTAAACTCTTCTCCATGGCTGGACCCCCAAATAATATTCCTTGACGTTCTAAGGGGTATCTAGAGAGTGGGATAGGTTTAGTAACTACCCTAACCCTAACGCGTACCCTAACCCTAACCCCTACCCTAACCCTAACACGTACCCTAATCCTAACCCGTACCCTAAACCGAGCCCTAAACCTCAAACTAACCCTAACCCTAACCCTAACCCATACCCTACGCCGTACCCGAACCCGTACCCTAAGCCGTACCCTAACCCTAACCCTAACCGTAACCCTAACCCTAAGCTACCCTTGACTACTTCTGCCTCCAATAGATTTCCTAAGCACTAGTGTATTAAGGAACAGGTTAAAAAGAGAATCCTAATGTGATTTCAGGATAATGGGTGTGTTCTTTATCTTCTCCTAGTGTCTAAACTCTTCTCCATGGCTGGACCCCCAAATAATATTCCTTGACGTGCTAAGGGGTATCTAGAGAGTGGGATAGGTTTAATAACTACCCTAACCCTAACGCGTACCCTAACCCTAACCCCTACCCTAACCCTAACACGAACCCTAATCCTAACCCGTACCCTAAACCGAGCCCTAACCTTCAAACTAACCCTAACACTAACCCAAACCCATACCCTACGCCGTACACGAACCCGTACCCGAACCCGTACCCTAAGCCGTGTCCTAACCCTAGCCCTAACCCTAACCCTAACCCTAAGCTACCCTTGAGTGCTTCTGCCTCCAATAGATTTCCTAAGCACTAGTGTTTTAAGGAACAGGTTAAAAAGAGAATCCTAATGTGATTTCTTGATAATGGGTGTGTTCCTTATCTTCTCCTAGTGTCTAAACTCTTCTCCATGGCTGGATCCCCAAATAATATTCCTTGACGTGCTAAGGGGTATCTAGAGAGTGGGATAGGTTTAATAACTACCCGAACCCTAACGCATACCCTAACCCTAACCTCTACCCTAACCCTAACACGTACACTAATCCTAACCCGTACCCTAAACCGAGCCCTAACCCTCAAACTAACCCTAACCCTAACCCTAACCCATAACCTACGCCGTACCCGAACCCATACCCGAACCCTTACCCTAAGCCGTACCCTAAACCTAACCCTAACCCTAACCCTAACCCTAAGCTACCCTTGACTGCTTCTGCCTCCAATAGATTTCCTAAGCACTAGTGTTTTAAGGAACAGGTTATAAGAGAATCCTAATGTGATTTCTTGATAATGGGTGTGTTCCTTATCTTCTCCTAGTGTCTAAACTCTTCTCCATGGCTGGACCCCCAAATAATATTCCTTGACGTGCTAAGGGGTATCTAGAGAGTGGGATAGGTTTAATAACTACCCTAACGTTAACGCGTACCCTAACCCTAACCTCTACCCTAACCTTAACACGTACACTAATCCTAACCCGTAACCTAAACCGAGCCCTAACCCTCAAACTAACCCTAACCCTAACCCTAAACCATACCCTACGCCGTACCCGAACCCGTACCCGAACCCGTACCCTAAGCCGTACCCTAACCCTAACCCTAACGCTAACCCTAACCCTAACCCTAACCCTAGCCCTAAGCTACCCTTGACTCCTTCTGCCTCCAATAGATTTCCTAAGCACTTGTGTATTAAGGAACAGGTTAAAAAGAGAATCCTATTGTGATTTCAGGATAATGGGTGTGTTCCTTATCTTCTCCTAGTGTCTAAACTCTTCTCCATGGCTGGACCCCCAAATAATATCCCTTGACGTGCTAAGGGGTATCTAGAGAGTGGGATAGGTTTAATAACTACCCTAACCCTAACGCGTACCATAACCCTAACACGTACCCTAATCCTAACCCGTACCCTAAACCGATCCCTAACCCTCAAACTAAACCTAACCCTAACCCTAACCCATACCATACGCCGTACCCGAACCCGTACCCGAACCCGTACACTAAGTCGTACCCTAAAGCTAACCCTAACCCTAACCCTAACCCTAAACCTAAGCTACCCTTGACTGCTTCTGCCTCCAATAGATTTCCTAAGCACAAGTGTTTTAAGGAACAGGTTAAAAAGAGAATCCTAATGTGATTTCTTGATAATGGGTGTGTTCCTTATCTTCTCCTAGTGTCTAAACTCTTCTCCATGGCTGGACCCCCAAATAATATTCCTTGACGTGCTAAGGGGTATCTAGAGAGTGGGATAGGTTTAATAACTACCCTAACCCTAACGCGTACCATAACCCTAACCCCTACCCTAACCCTAACACGTACCCTAATCCTAAGCCGAAACCTAAACCGAGCCCTAACCTTCAAACTAACCCTAACCCTAACTCTAACCCATACCCTACGCCGTACACGAACCCGTACCCGAACCCGTACCCTATGCCGTACCCTAACTCTAGCCCTAACCCTAACCCTAACCCTAAGCTACCCTTGACTGCTTCTGCCTCCAATAGATTTCCTAAGCACTAGTGTTTTAAGGAACAGGTTAAAAAGAGAATCCTAATGTGATTTATTGATAATGGGTGTGTTCCTTATCTTCTCCTAGTGTCTAAACTCTTCTCCATGGCTGGACCCCCAAACAATATTCCTTGACGTGCTAAGGGGTATCTAGAGAGTGGGATATGTTTAATAACTACCCTAACCCTAACGCGTACCCTAACCCTAACCCCTACCCTAACCCTAACACGTACCCTAATCCTAACCCGTAACATAAACCGAGCCCAAACCCTCAAACTAACCCTAACCCTAAACCTAACCCATACCCTACGCCGTACCCGAACCCGTACCCGAACCCGTACCCGAACCCGTACCCTAAGTCGTACCCTAACCCTAACCCTAACCCTAAGCTACCCTTGACTGCTTCTGCCTCCAATAGATTTCCTAAGCACTAGTGTTTTAAGGAACAGGTTAAAAAGAGAATCCTAATGTGATTTATTGATAATGGGTGTGTTCCTTATCTTCTCCTAGTGTCTAAACTCTTCTCCATGGCTGGACCCCCAAATAATATTCCTTGACGTGCTAAGGGTTATCTAGAGAGTGGGATAGGTTTAATAACTACCCTAACCCTAACGCGTAACCTAACCCTAACCCCTACCCTAACACTAAGACGTACCCTAATCCTAACCCGTAACCTAAACCGAGCCCTAACCCTCAAACTAACCCTAAACCTAACCCTAACCCATACCCTACTCCATACCCGAACCCGTACCCGAACCCGTACACTAAGCCGTACCCTAAACCTAACCCTAACCCTAACCCTAACCCTAAACCTAACCCTAACCCTAAGCTACCCTTGACTGCTTCTGCCTCCAATAGATTTCCTAAGCACTAGTGTTTTAAGGAACAGGTTAAAAAGAGAATCCTAATGTGATTTCAGGATAATGGGTGTGTTCCTTATCTTCTCCTACTGTCTAAACTCTTCTCCATGGCTGGACCCCCAAATAATATTCCTTGACGTGATAAGGGGTATCTAGGGAGTGGGATAGGTTTAATAACTACCCTAACCCTAACGCGTACCCTAACCCTAACCCCTACCCTAACACTAACACGAACCCTAATCCTAACCCGTACCCTAAACCGAGCCCTAACCTTCAAACTAACCCTAACCCTAACCCTAACCCATACCCTACGCCGTACACGAACCCGTGCCCGAACCCGTACCCTAAGCCGTACCCTAACCCTAACCCTAACCCTAACCCTTACCCTAAGCTACCCTTGACTGCTTCTGCCTCCAATAGATTTCCTAAGCACTAGTGTTTTAAAGAACAGGTTAAAAAGAGAATCCTAATGTGATTTCTTGATAATGGGTGTGTTCCTTATCTTCTCCTAGTGTCTAAACTCTTCTCCATGGCTGGACCCCCCAAATAATATTCCTTGACGTGCTAAGGGGTATCTAGAGAGTGGGATAGGTTTAATAACTACCCTAACCCTAACGCGTACCCTAACCCTAACCCCTACCCTAACCCTAACACGTACCCTAATCCTAACCCGTACCCTAAACCGAGCCCTAACCCTCAAACTAACCCTAACCCTAACCCTAACCCATATCCTACGCCATACCCAAACCCGTACCCGAAACCGTACCCGAACCCGTACCCTAAGCCGTACCCTAACCCAAACCCTAACCCTAAGCTACCCTTGACTGCTTCTGCCTCCAATAGATTTCCTAAGCACTAGTGTTTTAAGGAACAGGTTAAAAAGAGAATCCTAATGTGATTTTTTGATAATGGGTGTGTTCCTTATCTTCTCCTAGTGTCTAAACTTTTCTCCATGGCTGGACCCCCAAATAATATTCCTTGACGTGCTAAGGGGTATCTAGAGAGTGGGATAGGTTTAATAACTACCCTAAACCTAACGCGTACCCTAACCCTAACCCCTACCCTAACCCTAACACGAACCCTAATCCTAACCCGTACCCTAAACCGAGCCCTAACCTTCAAACTAACCCTAACACTAACCCAAACCCATACCCTACGCCGTACACAAACCCGTACCCGAACCCGTACCCTAAGCCGTGTCCTAACCCTAGCCCTAACCCTAACCCTAACCCTAAGCTACCCTTGACTGCTTCTGCCTCCAATAGATTTCCTAAGCACTAGTGTTTTAAGGAACAGGTTAAAAAGAGAATCCTAATGTGATTTCTTGATAATGGGTGTGTTCCTTATCTTCTCCTAGTGTCTAAACTCTTCTCCATGGCTGGACCCCCAAATAATATTCCTTGACGTGCTAAGGGGTATCTAGAGAGTGGGATAGGTTTAATAACTACCCTAACCCTAACGCGTACCCTAACCCTAACCCCTACCCTAACCCTAACACGAACCCTAATCCTAACCCGTACCCTAAACCGAGCCCTAACCTTCAAACTAACCCTAACACTAACCCTAACCCATACCCTACGCCGTACGCGAACCCGTACCCGAACCCGTACCCTAAGCCGTATCCTAACCCTAACCCTAACCCTAACCCTAACCCTAACCCTAAGCTACCCTTGCCTCCTTCTGCCTCCAATAGATTTCCTAAGCACTAGTGTTTTAAGGAACAGGTTAAAAAGAGAATCCTAATGTGATTTCTTGATAATGGGTGTGTTCCTTATCTTCTCCTAGTGTCTAAACTCTTCTCCATGGCTGGACCCCCAAATAATATTCCTTGACGTGCTAAGGGGTATCTAGAGAGTGGGATAGGTTTAATAACTACCCTAACCCTAACGCGTACCCTAACCCTAACCCCTACCCTAACCCTAACACGTACCCTAATCCTAACCCGTACCCTAAACCGAGCCCTAACCCTCAAACTAACCCTGAACCTAACCCTAACCCATATCCTACGCCATACCCAAACCCGTACCCGAACCCGTACCCGAACCCGTACCCTAAGCCGTACCCTAACCCAAACCCTAACCCTAAGCTACCCTTGACTGCTTCTGCCTCCAATAGATTTCCTAAGCACTAGTGTTTTAAGGAACAGGTTAAAAAGAGAATCCTAATGTGATTTATTGATAATGGGTGTGTTCCTTATCTTCTCCTAGTGTCTAAACTCTTCTCCATGGCTGGACCCCCAAATAATATTCCTTGACGTGCTAAGGGGTATCTAGAGAGTGGGATATGTTTAATAACTACCCTAACCCTAACGCGTACCCCAACCCTAACCCCCTACCCTAACCCTAACACGTACCCTAATCCTAACCCGTAACATAAACCGAGCCCTAACCCTCAAACTAACCCTAACCCTAAACCTAACCCATACCCTACGCCGTACCCGAACCCGTACCGGAACCCGTACCCGAACCCGTACCCTAAGTCGTACCCTAACCCTAACCCTAACCCTAAGCTACCCTTGACTGCTTCTGCCTCCAATAGATTTCCTGAGCACTAGTGTTTTAAGGAACAGGTTAAAAAGAGAATCCTAATGTGATTTCTTGATAATGGGTGTGTTCCTTATCTTCTCCTAGTGTCTAAACTCTTCTCCATGGCTGTACCCCCAAATAATATTCCTTGACGTGCTAAGGGGTATCTAGAGAGTGGGATAGGTTTAATAACTACCCTAACCCTAACGCGTACCCTAACCCTAACCCCTACCCTAACCCTAACACGAACCCTAATCCTAACCCGTACCCTAAACCGAGCCCTAACCTTCAAACTAACCCTAACCCTAACCCATACCCTACGGCTTACCCGAACCCGTACCCTAAGCCGTACCCTAAAGCTAACCCTAACCGTAACCCTAACCCTAACCCTAAGCTACCCTTGACTGCTTCTGCCTCCAATAGATTTCCTAAGCACTAGTGTTTTAAGGAACAGGTTAAAAAGAGAATCCTAATGTGATTTCTTGATAATGGGTGTGTTCCTTATCTTCTCCTAGTGTCTAAACTCTTCTCCATGGCTGGACCCCCAAATAATATTCCTTGACGTGCTAAGGGGTATCTAGGGAGTGGGATAGGTTTAATAACTACCCTAACCCTAACGCGTACCCTAACCCTAACCCCTACCCTAACCCTAAGACGTACCCTAATCCTAACCCGTAACCTAAACCGAGCCCTAACCCTCAAACTAACCCTAACCCTAACCCTAACCCATACCCTACGCCATACCCGAACCCGTACCCGAACCCGTACACTAAGCCGTACCCTAAACCTAACCCTAACCCTAACCCTAACCCTAAACCTAACCCTAACCCTAAGCTACCCTTGACTGCTTCTGCCTCCAATAGATTTCCTAAGCACTAGTGTTTTAAGGATCAGGTTAAAAAGAGAATCCTAATGTGATTTCAGGATAATGGGTGTGTTCCTTATCTTCTCCTACTGTCTAAACTCTTCTCCATGGCTGGACCCCCAAATAATATTCCTTGACGTGCTAAGGGGTATCTAGGGAGTGGGATAATTTAATAACTACCCTAACCCTAACGCGTACCCTAACCCTAACCCCTACCCTAACCCTAACACGAACCCTAATCCTAACCCGTACCCTAAACCGAGCCCTAACCTTCAAACTAACCCTAACCCTAACCCTAACCCATACCCTACGCCGTACACGAACCCGTGCCCGAACCCGTACCCTAAGCCGTACCCTAACCCTAACCCTAACCCTAACCCTAACCCTAAGCTACCCTTGACTGCTTCTGCCTCCAATAGATTTCCTAAGCACTAGTGTTTTAAGGAACAGGTTAAAAAGAGAATCCTAATGTGATTTCTTGATAATGGGTGTGTTCCTTATCTTCTCCTAGTGTCTAAACTCTTCTCCATGGCTGGACCCCCAAATAATATTCCTTGACGTGCTAAGGGGTATCTAGAGAGTGGGATAGGTTTAATAACTACCCTAACCCTAACGCGTACCCTAACCCTAACCCCTACCCTAACCCTAACACGTACCCTAATCCTAACCCGTACCCTAAACCGAGCCCTAACCCTCAAACTAACCCTGAACCTAACCCTAACCCATATCCTACACCATACCCAAACCCGTACCCGAACCCGTACCCGAACCCGTACCCTAAGCCGTACCCTAACCCAAACCCTAACCCTAAGCTACCCTTGACTGCTTCTGCCTCCAATAGATTTCCTAAGCACTAGTGTTTTAAGGAACAGGTTAAAAAGAGAATCCTAATGTGATTTCTTGATAATGGGTGTGTTCCTTATCTTCTCCTAGTGTCTAAACTTTTCTCCATGGCTGGACCCCCAAATAATATTCCTTGACGTGCTAAGGGGTATCTAGAGAGTGGGATAGGTTTAATAACTACCCTAACCCTAACGCGTACCCTAACCCTAACCCCTACCCTAACCCTAACACGAACCCTAATCCTAACCCGTACCCTAAACCGAGCCCTAACCTTCAAACTAACCCTAACACTAACCCAAACCCATACCCTACGCCGTACACAAACCCGTACCCGAACCCGTACCCTAAGCCGTGTCCTAACCCTAGCCCTAACCCTAACCCTAACCCTAAGCTACCCTTGACTGCTTCTGCCTCCAATAGATTTCCTAAGCACTAGTGTTTTAAGGAACAGGTTAAAAAGAGAATCCTAATGTGATTTCTTGATAATGGGTGTGTTCCTTATCTTCTCCTAGTGTCTAAACTCTTCTCCATGGCTGGACCCCCAAATAATATTCCTTGACGTGCTAAGGGGTATCTAGAGAGTGGGATAGGTTTAATAACTACCCTAACCCTAACGCGTACCCTAACCCTAACCCCTACCCTAACACTAACACGAACCCTAATCCTAACCCGTACCCTAAACCGAGCCCTAACCTTCAAACTAACCCTAACACTAACCCTAACCCATACCCTACGCCGTACGCGAACCCGTACCCGAACCCTAACCCTAAGCCGTACCCTAACCCAAACCCTAACCCTAAGCTACCCTTGACTGCTTCTGCCTCCAATAGATTTCCTAAGCACTAGTGTTTTAAGGAACAGGTTAAAAAGAGAATCCTAATGTGATTTATTGATAATGGGTGTGTTCCTTATCTTCTCCTAGTGTCTAAACTCTTCTCCATGGCTGGACCCCCAAATAATATTCCTTGACGTGCTAAGGGGTATCTAGAGAGTGGGATATGTTTAATAACTACCCTAACCCAAACGCGTACCCTAACCCTAACCCCTACCCTAACCCTAACACGTACCCTAATCCTAACCCGTAACATAAACCGAGCCCTAAACCTCAAACTAACCCTAACCCTAAACCTAACCCATACCCTACGCCGTACCCGAACCCGTACCCGAACCCGTACCCGAACCCGTACCCTAAGCCGTACCCTAACCCTAACCCTAACCCTAAGCTACCCTTGACTGCTTCTGCCTCCAATACATTTCCTGAGCACTAGTGTTTTAAGGAACAGGTTAAAAAGAGAATCCTAATGTGATTTCTTGATAATGGGTGTGTTCCTTATCTTCTCCTAGTGTCTAAACTCTTCTCCATGGCTGGACCCCCAAATAATATTCCTTGACGTGCTAAGGGGTATCTAGAGAGTGGGTTAGGTTTAATAACTACCCTAACCCTAACGCGTACCCTAACACTAACCCCTACCCTAACCCTAACACGTACACTAATCCTAACCCGTACCCTAAACCGAGGCCTAACCCTCAAACTAACCCTAACCCTAACCCTAAACCATACCCTACGCCGTACCCGAACCCGTACCCGAACCCATACCCTAAGCCATACCCTAAACCTAACCCTAACCGTAACCCTAACCCTAAGCTACCCTTGACTGCTTCTGCCTCCAATAGATTTCCTAAGCACTAGTGTATTAAGGAACAGGTTAAAAAGAGAATCCTAATGTGATTTCAGGATAATGGGTGTGTTCCTTATCTTCTCCTAGTGTCTAAACTCTTCTCCATGGCTGGACCCCCAAATAATATTCCTTGACGTGCTAAGGGGTATCTAGAGAGTGGGATAGGTTTAATAACTACGCTAACCCTAACGCGTACCCTAACCCTAACCCCTACCCTAACCCTAACACGTACCCTAATCCTAACCCGTAACCTAAACCGAGCCCTAACCCTCAAACTAACCCTAACCCTAACCCTAACCCATACCCTACGCCGTACCCGAACCCGTACCCGAACCCGTTCCCGAACCCGTAA
>NW_027175753.1:0-33508 GCF_028021215.1 Eschrichtius robustus | reverse complement strand
TGGTACGCGTAGGGTTAGGGTATTTATTAAACCTATCCCACTCTCTAGATACCACTTAGCACGTAAAGGAATTTTATTTGGGGTCCAGCCATGTAGAATAGTTTAGACACTGGATAAGAAAAGGAACACACCCATTATAAAGAAATCACATGAGGATTCTCTTTTTAACGTGTTCTTTTAAAACACTAGTGCTTAGGAAATCTATTTGAGGCAGAAGCTGTCAAGGGTAGCTTAGGGTTAGGATTTGGTTAGGGTACTGCTTAGGGGACGGGTTCGGATATGGGTTAGGGTATGGCGTAGGGTATGGGTTAGGGTTAGGGTTAGGGTTAATTTTAGGGTTAGGGCTTGATTTTAGGGTACGGGTTAGGACTAGGCTACGTGTTAGGTTAGGGTAGGGTTTAGGGTTAGAATACGTGTTAGGGTTAGGGTATTTATTAAACCTATCCCACTCTCTAGATGCAACTTAGCACGTAAAGGAATATTATTTGGGGTCCAGCCATGGAGAAGAGTTTAGCAACTAGGATACGATAAGGTACACACCCAGTATACAGAAATCACATGAGGATTCTCTTTTTAACCTGTTCCTCAAAACATTAGTGCTTAGGAAATATATTGGAAGCAGAAGCAGTCAAGGGTAGCTTAGGGATAGGGTTAGGGTAGGGTTATGGTACGGCTTAGGGCATGGGTACGGGTACGGGTTAGTGTACGGCGTCGGGTATGGTTTAGGGTTAGGTTTTGGGTTAGTTTTAGGTTCGGGCTCGGTTTAGTGTACGGGTTAGAATTAGGGTACGTGTTAGTGTTAGGGTAGGGGTTATGGTTGGGATACGCGTTAGGGTTAGGGTATTTATTAAACCTATCCCACTCTCTAGGTACCACTTAGCACATAAAGGAATATTATTTGGGGTCCAGCCATGAGAAGAGTTTAGACACTAGGATAAGATAAGGAAAAAACCCAGTATACAGAAATCACATGAGGATTCTATTTTTAACCTGTTTATTAAAATACTAGAGATTAGGAAATCTATTGGAGGCAGAAGCAGTCAAGGGTATCTTAGTGTTAGGGCTAGGGTTAGGGTTAGCGTTAGGATACGGCTTAGCATATGGGTTCGGGTACGGGTTAGGTTACGGTGTAGGGTATGGGTTAGGGTTAGGTTTAGTTTTAGGGTTAGGGCTCGGTTAAGGTACGGGTTATGATTAGGGTACGTGTTAGTGTTAGGGTAGGGGTTAGGGTTAGGTTAAACGTTAGGGTTAGGGTATTTATTGAACCTATCCCACTCTCTAGGTACCACTTAGCACGTAAAGGAATATTATTTGGATCCCAGCCTTGGAGAAGAGTTTAAACAATAGGATAAGATAAGGAACACACCCCATTATAAAGAAATCACATGAGGATTCTCTTTTTACCCTGTTTCTTAAAACACTAGTGCTTAGGAAATCTACTGGAGGCAGAAGCAGTCAAGGTAGCTTTGGGTTAGGGTTAGGTTTAGGGTTAGGGTACAGCTTAGGGCAGGGGTTCGAGTACGGGTTAGGGTACGGTGTAGGGTATGGGTTAGGCTTAGGGTTAGGGTTAGTTTCTGGGTGAGGGCTCGGTTTAGGGTATGTGTTAGAATTAGTGTACGTGTTAGGGTTAGGGTAGTGTTTAGGGTTAGGGTACGCGTTAGGGTTAGGGTATTTATTAAAACCTATCCCACTCTCTAGATACCACTGAGCACGTAAAGTAATATTATTTAGATTCCAGCCATGGAGATGAGTTTACAGACTAGGATTAGGTAAGGAACACACCCAGTATACAGAAATCACATGAGGATTCTCTTTTTAACCTGTTCCCTAAAAACACTAGTGCTTAGGAAATCTATTGGAGGCAGAAGCAGTCAAGGGAAGCTTAGGATTAGGGTTAGGGTTACGGTTAGGGTTAGGGTACAGCTTAGGATACGGGTTCAGATAGGGGTTAGGGTACGGCATAGGGTATCTGTTACGGTTAGGGTTAGTTGTAGGGTTAGGGCTCGGTTTAGGGTGCGGGTTAGGATTACAGTACGTGTTAGGGTTAGGGTAGGGTTAGGGTTAGGATACGCGTTAGGGTTGGGGTATTTATTAAACCTATCCCACTCTCTAGGTACCACTTAGCACATAAAGGAATATTATTCGGGGTCCAGCCATGGAGAAGTGTTTAGACACTAGGATAAGATAAGGAAAAAACCCAGTATACAGAAATCACATAAGGATTCTATTTTTAACCTGTTCCACAAAACACTAGTGCTTAGGAAATCTATTGGAGGCAGAAGCAGTCAAGGGTAGCTTAGGGTTCGTGTTAGGGTCAGTGTTATGGTTAGGGTACGGCTTATTGGACGGGTTCGGATACGTGTTAAGGTATGGCATAGCGTATGGTTTAGGGTTAGGGTTAGGGCTCGGTTTAGGGTACGGGTTATGAGTAGGGTACGTGTTAGGGTTAGGTTACACGTTAGGGTTAGGGTGTTTATTAAACCTATCCCACTCTCTAGGTACCACTTAGCACGTAAAGGAGTATTATTTGGGTTCCAGCCATGGAGAAGAGTTTAGAAACTAGCATAAGATAAGGAACTCACCCATAATAAAGAAATCACATAAGGATTCTCTTTTTAACCTGTTCCCTAAAACACTATTGATTAGGAAATCTATTGGAGGCAGAAGCAGTCAAGGGTAACTTAGGGTTAGAGATAGCGTTAGGGTTAGGGTTAGGGTAGTGCTTAGCGTACAGGTTCGGGTATGGGTTAGGGTATGGCGTAGGGTATGCTTTAGGGTTAGGGTTAGGGTTAGGGCTCGGTTTAGGGTACAGATTAGATTTGGGTATGTGTTAGACTTAGGGTAGGGGTTAGGGTTAGATTACGCATTAGGGTTAGGGTATTTATTAAACCTATCCCACTCTCTAGATATCACTTAGCACGTAAAGGAATATTATTTGGTGTCCAGCCATGGAGAAGAGTTTAGACACTAGGATAAGGAAATGAACACACCCATTATAAAGAAATCACATGAGGATTCTCTTTTTAATCTGTTTATTAAAATACTAGAGATTAGGAAATCTATTGGAGGCAGAAGCAGTCAAGGGTATCTTAGTGTTAGGACTAGGGTTAGGGTTAGCGTTAGAATACGGCTTAGCATACGGGTTCGGGTACGGGTTAGGGTACGGCGTAGGGTATGGGTTAGGGTTAGGGTTAGGTTTAGTTTTACGGTTAGGGCTCGGTTTAGGGTACGGGTTATGATTAGGGTACGTGTTAGTGTTAGGGTAGGGGTTAGGGTTAGAGGTTACACGTTAGGGTTACGGTATTTATTAAACCTATCCCACTCTCTAGGTACCACTTAGCACGTAAAGGAATATTATTTGGATCCCAGCCATGGAGAATAGTTTAAACAATAGGATAAGATAAGGAACACACCCATTATAAAGAAATCACATGAGGATTCTCTTTTTAACCTGTTCTTTAAAACACTAGTGCTTAAGAAATCTATTGGAGGACGAAGCAGTCAAGGGTAGCTTAGGGTTAGGTTTAGGGTTAGGCTACGGCTTAGCATACTGGTTCGGGTACAGTTTAGGTTTCGGCGTAGGGTATAGGTTAGGGTTAGTGTTAGTGTTAGTTTTATGGTTAGCGCTCGGTTTAGGGTACGGGTTATGATTAGGGTACGTGTTAGGGTTAGGTTAGGGTTTAGATTTAGGGTATTCGTTAGGGTCATTGTATTTATTAAACCTATCCCACTCTCTAGATTCCACGTAGCACGTAAAGGAATTTTATTGGGGTCCAGCCATGTAGAAGAGTTTAGACACTAGGATAAGATAAGGAACACACCCATTATAAAGAAATCACATGAGGATTCTCTTTTTACCCTGTTCCTTAAAACACTAGTGCTTAGGAAATCTACTGGAGGCAGAAGCAGTCAAGGTAGCTTCGGGTTAGGGTTAGGTTTAGGGTTAGGGTACGGCTTAGGGCAGGGGTTCGAGTACGGGTTAGGGTACGGTGTAGGGTATGGGTTAGGCTTAGGGTTAGGGTTAGTTTCCGGGTGAGGGCTCGGTTTAGGGTATGTGTTAGAATTAGTGTACGTGTTAGGGTTAGGGTAGTGTTTAGGGTTAGGGTACGCGTTAGGGTTAGGGTATTTATTAAACCTATCCCACTCTCTAGATACCACTTAGCACGTAAAGTAATATTATTTGGGTTCCAGCCATGGAGATGAGTTTACAGACTAGGATTAGATAAGGAACACACCCAGTATACAGAAATCACATGAGGATTCTCTTTTTAACCTGCTCCTAAAAACACTAGTGCTTAGGAAATCTATTGGAGGCAGAAGCAGTCAAGGGTAGCTTAGGGTTCAGGTTAGGGTTAGTGTTATGGTTAGGGTACGGCTTATTGGACGGGTTCGGATACGTGTTAGGGTATGGCGTAGGGTATGGTTTAGGGTTAGGGTTAGGGTTAGTTTTAGGGTTAGGGCTCGGTTTAGGGTACGGGTTATGATTAGGGTACGTGTTAGGGTTAGGGTAGGGGTTAAGGTTAGGTTACACGTTAGGGTTAGGGTGTTTATTAAACCTATCCCACTCCCTAAGTACCACTTAGCACGTAAAGGAATATTATTTGGATTCCACCCATTGAAAAGAGTTTAAACAATAGGATAAGATAAGGAACACAACCATTATATAGAAATCACATGAGGATTCTTTTTTTAACCTGTTATTTAAAACACTAGTGCTTAAGAAATCTATTGGAGGCCGAAGCAGTCAAGGGTAGCTTAGGTTCAGGTTTAGGTTTAGGGTTAGGCTACAGCTTAGCATACTGGTTCGGGTACGGGTTAGGGTATGGCATAGGGTATAGGTTAGGGGTAGGGTTAGGGTTAGTTTTAGGGTTAGCGCTCGGTTTCGGATACGGGTTAGTATTTGGCTATGTGTTAGGGTTAGGGTAGGGGTTAGGGTTAGGGTACGCGTTAGGGTTAGGGTATTTATTAAACCTATCCCACTCTCTAGATACCACTTAGCACGTAAAGGAATTTTATTTGGGGTCCAGCCATGTAGAATAGTTTAGACACTGGATAAGAAAAGGAACACACCCATTATAAAGAAATCACATGAGGATTCTCTTTTTAACGTGTTCTTTAAAACACTAGTGCTTAGGAAATCTATTTGAGGCAGAAGCTGTCAAGGGTAGCTTAGGGTTAGGATTTGGGTTAGGGTACTGCTTAGGGGACGGGTTCGGATATGGGTTAGGGTATGGCGTAGGGTATGGGTTAGGGTTAGGGTTAGGGTTAATTTTAGGGTTAGGGCTTGATTTAGGGTACGGGTTAGGACTAGGCTACGTGTTAGGTTAGGGTAGGGTTTAGGGTTAGAATACGTGTTAGGGTTAGGGTATTTATTAAACCTATCCCACTCTCTAGATGCAACTTAGCACGTAAAGGAATATTATTTGGGGTCCAGCCATGGAGAAGAGCTTAGCAACTAGGATACGATAAGGTACACACCCAGTATACAGAAATCACATGAGGATTCTCTTTTTAACCTGTTCCTCAAAACATTAGTGCTTAGGAAATATATTGGAAGCAGAAGCAGTCAAGGGTAGCTTAGGGATAGGGTTAGGGTTAGGGTTATGGTACGGCTTAGGGCATGGGTACGGGTACGGGTTAGTGTACGGCGTCGGGTATGGTTTAGGGTTAGGTTTTGGGTTAGTTTTAGGTTTCGGGCTCGGTTTAGTGTACGGGTTAGAATTAGGGTACGTGTTAGTGTTAGGGTAGGGGTTATGGTTGGGATACGCGTTAGGGTTAGGGTATTTATTAAACCTATCCCACTCTCTAGGTACCACTTAGCACATAAAGGAATATTATTTGGGGTCCAGCCATGGAGAAGAGTTTAGACACTAGGATAAGATAAGGAAAAAACCCAGTATACAGAAATCACATGAGGATTCTATTTTTAACCTGTTTATTAAAATACTAGAGATTAGGAAATCTATTGGAGGCAGAAGCAGTCAAGGGTATCTTAGTGTTAGGGCTAGGGTTAGGGTTAGCGTTAGGATACGGCTTAGCATATGGGTTCGGGTACGGGTTAGGTTACGGTGTAGGGTATGGGTTAGGGTTAGGTTTAGTTTTAGGGTTAGGGCTCGGTTAAGGTACGGGTTATGATTAGGGTACGTGTTAGTGTTAGGGTAGGGGTTAGGGTTAGGTTAAACGTTAGGGTTAGGGTATTTATTGAACCTATCCCACTCTCTAGGTACCACTTAGCACGTAAAGGAATATTATTTGGATCCCAGCCTTGGAGAAGAGTTTAAACAATAGGATAAGATAAGGAACACACCCATTATAAAGAAATCACATGAGGATTCTCTTTTTACCCTGTTTCTTAAAACACTAGTGCTTAGGAAATCTACTGGAGGCAGAAGCAGTCAAGGTAGCTTTGGGTTAGGGTTAGGTTTAGGGTTAGGGTACAGCTTAGGGCAGGGGTTCGAGTACGGGTTAGGGTACGGTGTAGGGTATGGGTTAGGCTTAGGGTTAGGGTTAGTTTCTGGGTGAGGGCTCGGTTTAGGGTATGTGTTAGAATTAGTGTACGTGTTAGGGTTAGGGTAGTGTTTAGGGTTAGGGTACGCGTTAGGGTTAGGGTATTTATTAAACCTATCCCACTCTCTAGATACCACTGAGCACGTAAAGTAATATTATTTAGATTCCAGCCATGGAGATGAGTTTACAGACTAGGATTAGGTAAGGAACACACCCAGTATACAGAAATCACATGAGGATTCTCTTTTTAACCTGTTCCCTAAAACACTAGTGCTTAGGAAATCTATTGGAGGCAGAAGCAGTCAAGGGTAGCTTAGGGTTCAGGTTAGGGTTAGTGTTATGGTTAGGGTACGGCTTATTGGACGGGTTCGGATACGTGTTAGGGTATGGCGTAGGGTATGGTTTAGGGTTAGGGTTAGGGTTAGTTTTAGGGTTAGGGCTCGGTTTAGGGTACGGGTTATGATTAGGGTACGTGTTAGGGTTAGGGTAGGGGTTAAGGTTAGGTTACACGTTAGGGTTAGGGTGTTTATTAAACCTATCCCACTCCCTAAGTACCACTTAGCACGTAAAGGAATATTATTTGGATTCCACCCATTGAAAAGAGTTTAAACAATAGGATAAGATAAGGAACACAACCATTATATAGAAATCACATGAGGATTCTTTTTTTAACCTGTTATTTAAAACACTAGTGCTTAAGAAATCTATTGGAGGCCGAAGCAGTCAAGGGTAGCTTAGGTTCAGGTTTAGGTTTAGGGTTAGGCTACAGCTTAGCATACTGGTTCGGGTACGGGTTAGGGTATGGCATAGGGTATAGGTTAGGGGTAGGGTTAGGGTTAGTTTTAGGGTTAGCGCTCGGTTTCGGATACGGGTTAGTATTTGGCTATGTGTTAGGGTTAGGGTAGGGGTTAGGGTTAGGGTACGCGTTAGGGTTAGGGTATTTATTAAACCTATCCCACTCTCTAGATACCACTTAGCACGTAAAGGAATTTTATTTGGGGTCCAGCCATGTAGAATAGTTTAGACACTGGATAAGAAAAGGAACACACCCATTATAAAGAAATCACATGAGGATTCTCTTTTTAACGTGTTCTTTAAAACACTAGTGCTTAGGAAATCTATTTGAGGCAGAAGCTGTCAAGGGTAGCTTAGGGTTAGGATTTGGGTTAGGGTACTGCTTAGGGGACGGGTTCGGATATGGGTTAGGGTATGGCGTAGGGTATGGGTTAGGGTTAGGGTTAGGGTTAATTTTAGGGTTAGGGCTTGATTTAGGGTACGGGTTAGGACTAGGCTACGTGTTAGGTTAGGGTAGGGTTTAGGGTTAGAATACGTGTTAGGGTTAGGGTATTTATTAAACCTATCCCACTCTCTAGATGCAACTTAGCACGTAAAGGAATATTATTTGGGGTCCAGCCATGGAGAAGAGCTTAGCAACTAGGATACGATAAGGTACACACCCAGTATACAGAAATCACATGAGGATTCTCTTTTTAACCTGTTCCTCAAAACATTAGTGCTTAGGAAATATATTGGAAGCAGAAGCAGTCAAGGGTAGCTTAGGGATAGGGTTAGGGTTAGGGTTATGGTACGGCTTAGGGCATGGGTACGGGTACGGGTTAGTGTACGGCGTCGGGTATGGTTTAGGGTTAGGTTTTGGGTTAGTTTTAGGTTTCGGGCTCGGTTTAGTGTACGGGTTAGAATTAGGGTACGTGTTAGTGTTAGGGTAGGGGTTATGGTTGGGATACGCGTTAGGGTTAGGGTATTTATTAAACCTATCCCACTCTCTAGGTACCACTTAGCACATAAAGGAATATTATTTGGGGTCCAGCCATGGAGAAGAGTTTAGACACTAGGATAAGATAAGGAAAAAACCCAGTATACAGAAATCACATGAGGATTCTATTTTTAACCTGTTTATTAAAATACTAGAGATTAGGAAATCTATTGGAGGCAGAAGCAGTCAAGGGTATCTTAGTGTTAGGGCTAGGGTTAGGGTTAGCGTTAGGATACGGCTTAGCATATGGGTTCGGGTACGGGTTAGGTTACGGTGTAGGGTATGGGTTAGGGTTAGGTTTAGTTTTAGGGTTAGGGCTCGGTTAAGGTACGGGTTATGATTAGGGTACGTGTTAGTGTTAGGGTAGGGGTTAGGGTTAGGTTAAACGTTAGGGTTAGGGTATTTATTGAACCTATCCCACTCTCTAGGTACCACTTAGCACGTAAAGGAATATTATTTGGATCCCAGCCTTGGAGAAGAGTTTAAACAATAGGATAAGATAAGGAACACACCCATTATAAAGAAATCACATGAGGATTCTCTTTTTACCCTGTTTCTTAAAACACTAGTGCTTAGGAAATCTACTGGAGGCAGAAGCAGTCAAGGTAGCTTTGGGTTAGGGTTAGGTTTAGGGTTAGGGTACAGCTTAGGGCAGGGGTTCGAGTACGGGTTAGGGTACGGTGTAGGGTATGGGTTAGGCTTAGGGTTAGGGTTAGTTTCTGGGTGAGGGCTCGGTTTAGGGTATGTGTTAGAATTAGTGTACGTGTTAGGGTTAGGGTAGTGTTTAGGGTTAGGGTACGCGTTAGGGTTAGGGTATTTATTAAACCTATCCCACTCTCTAGATACCACTGAGCACGTAAAGTAATATTATTTAGATTCCAGCCATGGAGATGAGTTTACAGACTAGGATTAGGTAAGGAACACACCCAGTATACAGAAATCACATGAGGATTCTCTTTTTAACCTGTTCCCTAAAACACTAGTGCTTAGGAAATCTATTGGAGGCAGAAGCAGTCAAGGGAAGCTTAGGATTAGGGTTAGGGTTACGGTTAGGGTTAGGGTACAGCTTAGGATACGGGTTCAGATAGGGGTTAGGGTACGGCATAGGGTATCTGTTACGGTTAGGGTTAGTTGTAGGGTTAGGGCTCGGTTTAGGGTGCGGGTTAGGATTACAGTACGTGTTAGGGTTAGGGTAGGGTTAGGGTTAGGATACGCGTTAGGGTTGGGGTATTTATTAAACCTATCCCACTCTCTAGGTACCACTTAGCACATAAAGGAATATTATTCGGGGTCCAGCCATGGAGAAGTGTTTAGACACTAGGATAAGATAAGGAAAAAACCCAGTATACAGAAATCACATAAGGATTCTATTTTTAACCTGTTCCACAAAACACTAGTGCTTAGGAAATCTATTGGAGGCAGAAGCAGTCAAGGGTAGCTTAGGGTTCGTGTTAGGGTCAGTGTTATGGTTAGGGTACGGCTTATTGGACGGGTTCGGATACGTGTTAAGGTATGGCATAGCGTATGGTTTAGGGTTAGGGTTAGGGCTCGGTTTAGGGTACGGGTTATGAGTAGGGTACGTGTTAGGGTTAGGTTACACGTTAGGGTTAGGGTGTTTATTAAACCTATCCCACTCTCTAGGTACCACTTAGCACGTAAAGGAGTATTATTTGGGTTCCAGCCATGGAGAAGAGTTTAGAAACTAGCATAAGATAAGGAACTCACCCATAATAAAGAAATCACATAAGGATTCTCTTTTTAACCTGTTCCCTAAAACACTATTGATTAGGAAATCTATTGGAGGCAGAAGCAGTCAAGGGTAACTTAGGGTTAGAGATAGCGTTAGGGTTAGGGTTAGGGTAGTGCTTAGCGTACAGGTTCGGGTATGGGTTAGGGTATGGCGTAGGGTATGCTTTAGGGTTAGGGTTAGGGTTAGGGCTCGGTTTAGGGTACAGATTAGATTTGGGTATGTGTTAGACTTAGGGTAGGGGTTAGGGTTAGATTACGCATTAGGGTTAGGGTATTTATTAAACCTATCCCACTCTCTAGATATCACTTAGCACGTAAAGGAATATTATTTGGTGTCCAGCCATGGAGAAGAGTTTAGACACTAGGATAAGGAAATGAACACACCCATTATAAAGAAATCACATGAGGATTCTCTTTTTAATCTGTTTATTAAAATACTAGAGATTAGGAAATCTATTGGAGGCAGAAGCAGTCAAGGGTATCTTAGTGTTAGGACTAGGGTTAGGGTTAGCGTTAGAATACGGCTTAGCATACGGGTTCGGGTACGGGTTAGGGTACGGCGTAGGGTATGGGTTAGGGTTAGGGTTAGGTTTAGTTTTACGGTTAGGGCTCGGTTTAGGGTACGGGTTATGATTAGGGTACGTGTTAGTGTTAGGGTAGGGGTTAGGGTTAGAGGTTACACGTTAGGGTTACGGTATTTATTAAACCTATCCCACTCTCTAGGTACCACTTAGCACGTAAAGGAATATTATTTGGATCCCAGCCATGGAGAATAGTTTAAACAATAGGATAAGATAAGGAACACACCCATTATAAAGAAATCACATGAGGATTCTCTTTTTAACCTGTTCTTTAAAACACTAGTGCTTAAGAAATCTATTGGAGGACGAAGCAGTCAAGGGTAGCTTAGGGTTAGGTTTAGGGTTAGGCTACGGCTTAGCATACTGGTTCGGGTACAGTTTAGGTTTCGGCGTAGGGTATAGGTTAGGGTTAGTGTTAGTGTTAGTTTTATGGTTAGCGCTCGGTTTAGGGTACGGGTTATGATTAGGGTACGTGTTAGGGTTAGGTTAGGGTTTAGATTTAGGGTATTCGTTAGGGTCATTGTATTTATTAAACCTATCCCACTCTCTAGATTCCACGTAGCACGTAAAGGAATTTTATTGGGGTCCAGCCATGTAGAAGAGTTTAGACACTAGGATAAGATAAGGAACACACCCATTATAAAGAAATCACATGAGGATTCTCTTTTTACCCTGTTCCTTAAAACACTAGTGCTTAGGAAATCTACTGGAGGCAGAAGCAGTCAAGGTAGCTTCGGGTTAGGGTTAGGTTTAGGGTTAGGGTACGGCTTAGGGCAGGGGTTCGAGTACGGGTTAGGGTACGGTGTAGGGTATGGGTTAGGCTTAGGGTTAGGGTTAGTTTCCGGGTGAGGGCTCGGTTTAGGGTATGTGTTAGAATTAGTGTACGTGTTAGGGTTAGGGTAGTGTTTAGGGTTAGGGTACGCGTTAGGGTTAGGGTATTTATTAAACCTATCCCACTCTCTAGATACCACTTAGCACGTAAAGTAATATTATTTGGGTTCCAGCCATGGAGATGAGTTTACAGACTAGGATTAGATAAGGAACACACCCAGTATACAGAAATCACATGAGGATTCTCTTTTTAACCTGCTCCTAAAAACACTAGTGCTTAGGAAATCTATTGGAGGCAGAAGCAGTCAAGGGTAGCTTAGGGTTCAGGTTAGGGTTAGTGTTATGGTTAGGGTACGGCTTATTGGACGGGTTCGGATACGTGTTAGGGTATGGCGTAGGGTATGGTTTAGGGTTAGGGTTAGGGTTAGTTTTAGGGTTAGGGCTCGGTTTAGGGTACGGGTTATGATTAGGGTACGTGTTAGGGTTAGGGTAGGGGTTAAGGTTAGGTTACACGTTAGGGTTAGGGTGTTTATTAAACCTATCCCACTCCCTAAGTACCACTTAGCACGTAAAGGAATATTATTTGGATTCCACCCATTGAAAAGAGTTTAAACAATAGGATAAGATAAGGAACACAACCATTATATAGAAATCACATGAGGATTCTTTTTTTAACCTGTTATTTAAAACACTAGTGCTTAAGAAATCTATTGGAGGCCGAAGCAGTCAAGGGTAGCTTAGGTTCAGGTTTAGGTTTAGGGTTAGGCTACAGCTTAGCATACTGGTTCGGGTACGGGTTAGGGTATGGCATAGGGTATAGGTTAGGGGTAGGGTTAGGGTTAGTTTTAGGGTTAGCGCTCGGTTTCGGATACGGGTTAGTATTTGGCTATGTGTTAGGGTTAGGGTAGGGGTTAGGGTTAGGGTACGCGTTAGGGTTAGGGTATTTATTAAACCTATCCCACTCTCTAGATACCACTTAGCACGTAAAGGAATTTTATTTGGGGTCCAGCCATGTAGAATAGTTTAGACACTGGATAAGAAAAGGAACACACCCATTATAAAGAAATCACATGAGGATTCTCTTTTTAACGTGTTCTTTAAAACACTAGTGCTTAGGAAATCTATTTGAGGCAGAAGCTGTCAAGGGTAGCTTAGGGTTAGGATTTGGGTTAGGGTACTGCTTAGGGGACGGGTTCGGATATGGGTTAGGGTATGGCGTAGGGTATGGGTTAGGGTTAGGGTTAGGGTTAATTTTAGGGTTAGGGCTTGATTTAGGGTACGGGTTAGGACTAGGCTACGTGTTAGGTTAGGGTAGGGTTTAGGGTTAGAATACGTGTTAGGGTTAGGGTATTTATTAAACCTATCCCACTCTCTAGATGCAACTTAGCACGTAAAGGAATATTATTTGGGGTCCAGCCATGGAGAAGAGCTTAGCAACTAGGATACGATAAGGTACACACCCAGTATACAGAAATCACATGAGGATTCTCTTTTTAACCTGTTCCTCAAAACATTAGTGCTTAGGAAATATATTGGAAGCAGAAGCAGTCAAGGGTAGCTTAGGGATAGGGTTAGGGTTAGGGTTATGGTACGGCTTAGGGCATGGGTACGGGTACGGGTTAGTGTACGGCGTCGGGTATGGTTTAGGGTTAGGTTTTGGGTTAGTTTTAGGTTTCGGGCTCGGTTTAGTGTACGGGTTAGAATTAGGGTACGTGTTAGTGTTAGGGTAGGGGTTATGGTTGGGATACGCGTTAGGGTTAGGGTATTTATTAAACCTATCCCACTCTCTAGGTACCACTTAGCACATAAAGGAATATTATTTGGGGTCCAGCCATGGAGAAGAGTTTAGACACTAGGATAAGATAAGGAAAAAACCCAGTATACAGAAATCACATGAGGATTCTATTTTTAACCTGTTTATTAAAATACTAGAGATTAGGAAATCTATTGGAGGCAGAAGCAGTCAAGGGTATCTTAGTGTTAGGGCTAGGGTTAGGGTTAGCGTTAGGATACGGCTTAGCATATGGGTTCGGGTACGGGTTAGGTTACGGTGTAGGGTATGGGTTAGGGTTAGGTTTAGTTTTAGGGTTAGGGCTCGGTTAAGGTACGGGTTATGATTAGGGTACGTGTTAGTGTTAGGGTAGGGGTTAGGGTTAGGTTAAACGTTAGGGTTAGGGTATTTATTGAACCTATCCCACTCTCTAGGTACCACTTAGCACGTAAAGGAATATTATTTGGATCCCAGCCTTGGAGAAGAGTTTAAACAATAGGATAAGATAAGGAACACACCCATTATAAAGAAATCACATGAGGATTCTCTTTTTACCCTGTTTCTTAAAACACTAGTGCTTAGGAAATCTACTGGAGGCAGAAGCAGTCAAGGTAGCTTTGGGTTAGGGTTAGGTTTAGGGTTAGGGTACAGCTTAGGGCAGGGGTTCGAGTACGGGTTAGGGTACGGTGTAGGGTATGGGTTAGGCTTAGGGTTAGGGTTAGTTTCTGGGTGAGGGCTCGGTTTAGGGTATGTGTTAGAATTAGTGTACGTGTTAGGGTTAGGGTAGTGTTTAGGGTTAGGGTACGCGTTAGGGTTAGGGTATTTATTAAACCTATCCCACTCTCTAGATACCACTGAGCACGTAAAGTAATATTATTTAGATTCCAGCCATGGAGATGAGTTTACAGACTAGGATTAGGTAAGGAACACACCCAGTATACAGAAATCACATGAGGATTCTCTTTTTAACCTGTTCCCTAAAACACTAGTGCTTAGGAAATCTATTGGAGGCAGAAGCAGTCAAGGGAAGCTTAGGATTAGGGTTAGGGTTACGGTTAGGGTTAGGGTACAGCTTAGGATACGGGTTCAGATAGGGGTTAGGGTACGGCATAGGGTATCTGTTACGGTTAGGGTTAGTTGTAGGGTTAGGGCTCGGTTTAGGGTGCGGGTTAGGATTACAGTACGTGTTAGGGTTAGGGTAGGGTTAGGGTTAGGATACGCGTTAGGGTTGGGGTATTTATTAAACCTATCCCACTCTCTAGGTACCACTTAGCACATAAAGGAATATTATTCGGGGTCCAGCCATGGAGAAGTGTTTAGACACTAGGATAAGATAAGGAAAAAACCCAGTATACAGAAATCACATAAGGATTCTATTTTTAACCTGTTCCACAAAACACTAGTGCTTAGGAAATCTATTGGAGGCAGAAGCAGTCAAGGGTAGCTTAGGGTTCGTGTTAGGGTCAGTGTTATGGTTAGGGTACGGCTTATTGGACGGGTTCGGATACGTGTTAAGGTATGGCATAGCGTATGGTTTAGGGTTAGGGTTAGGGCTCGGTTTAGGGTACGGGTTATGAGTAGGGTACGTGTTAGGGTTAGGTTACACGTTAGGGTTAGGGTGTTTATTAAACCTATCCCACTCTCTAGGTACCACTTAGCACGTAAAGGAGTATTATTTGGGTTCCAGCCATGGAGAAGAGTTTAGAAACTAGCATAAGATAAGGAACTCACCCATAATAAAGAAATCACATAAGGATTCTCTTTTTAACCTGTTCCCTAAAACACTATTGATTAGGAAATCTATTGGAGGCAGAAGCAGTCAAGGGTAACTTAGGGTTAGAGATAGCGTTAGGGTTAGGGTTAGGGTAGTGCTTAGCGTACAGGTTCGGGTATGGGTTAGGGTATGGCGTAGGGTATGCTTTAGGGTTAGGGTTAGGGTTAGGGCTCGGTTTAGGGTACAGATTAGATTTGGGTATGTGTTAGACTTAGGGTAGGGGTTAGGGTTAGATTACGCATTAGGGTTAGGGTATTTATTAAACCTATCCCACTCTCTAGATATCACTTAGCACGTAAAGGAATATTATTTGGTGTCCAGCCATGGAGAAGAGTTTAGACACTAGGATAAGGAAATGAACACACCCATTATAAAGAAATCACATGAGGATTCTCTTTTTAATCTGTTTATTAAAATACTAGAGATTAGGAAATCTATTGGAGGCAGAAGCAGTCAAGGGTATCTTAGTGTTAGGACTAGGGTTAGGGTTAGCGTTAGAATACGGCTTAGCATACGGGTTCGGGTACGGGTTAGGGTACGGCGTAGGGTATGGGTTAGGGTTAGGGTTAGGTTTAGTTTTACGGTTAGGGCTCGGTTTAGGGTACGGGTTATGATTAGGGTACGTGTTAGTGTTAGGGTAGGGGTTAGGGTTAGAGGTTACACGTTAGGGTTACGGTATTTATTAAACCTATCCCACTCTCTAGGTACCACTTAGCACGTAAAGGAATATTATTTGGATCCCAGCCATGGAGAATAGTTTAAACAATAGGATAAGATAAGGAACACACCCATTATAAAGAAATCACATGAGGATTCTCTTTTTAACCTGTTCTTTAAAACACTAGTGCTTAAGAAATCTATTGGAGGACGAAGCAGTCAAGGGTAGCTTAGGGTTAGGTTTAGGGTTAGGCTACAGCTTAGCATACTGGTTCGGGTACAGTTTAGGTTTCGGCGTAGGGTATAGGTTAGGGTTAGTGTTAGTGTTAGTTTTATGGTTAGCGCTCGGTTTAGGGTACGGGTTATGATTAGGGTACGTGTTAGGGTTAGGTTAGGGTTTAGATTTAGGGTATTCGTTAGGGTCATTGTATTTATTAAACCTATCCCACTCTCTAGATTCCACGTAGCACGTAAAGGAATTTTATTGGGGTCCAGCCATGTAGAAGAGTTTAGACACTAGGATAAGATAAGGAACACACCCATTATAAAGAAATCACATGAGGATTCTCTTTTTACCCTGTTCCTTAAAACACTAGTGCTTAGGAAATCTACTGGAGGCAGAAGCAGTCAAGGTAGCTTCGGGTTAGGGTTAGGTTTAGGGTTAGGGTACGGCTTAGGGCAGGGGTTCGAGTACGGGTTAGGGTACGGTGTAGGGTATGGGTTAGGCTTAGGGTTAGGGTTAGTTTCCGGGTGAGGGCTCGGTTTAGGGTATGTGTTAGAATTAGTGTACGTGTTAGGGTTAGGGTAGTGTTTAGGGTTAGGGTACGCGTTAGGGTTAGGGTATTTATTAAACCTATCCCACTCTCTAGATACCACTTAGCACGTAAAGTAATATTATTTGGGTTCCAGCCATGGAGATGAGTTTACAGACTAGGATTAGATAAGGAACACACCCAGTATACAGAAATCACATGAGGATTCTCTTTTTAACCTGCTCCTAAAAACACTAGTGCTTAGGAAATCTATTGGAGGCAGAAGCAGTCAAGGGTAGCTTAGGGTTCAGGTTAGGGTTAGTGTTATGGTTAGGGTACGGCTTATTGGACGGGTTCGGATACGTGTTAGGGTATGGCGTAGGGTATGGTTTAGGGTTAGGGTTAGGGTTAGTTTTAGGGTTAGGGCTCGGTTTAGGGTACGGGTTATGATTAGGGTACGTGTTAGGGTTAGGGTAGGGGTTAAGGTTAGGTTACACGTTAGGGTTAGGGTGTTTATTAAACCTATCCCACTCCCTAAGTACCACTTAGCACGTAAAGGAATATTATTTGGATTCCACCCATTGAAAAGAGTTTAAACAATAGGATAAGATAAGGAACACAACCATTATATAGAAATCACATGAGGATTCTTTTTTTAACCTGTTATTTAAAACACTAGTGCTTAAGAAATCTATTGGAGGCCGAAGCAGTCAAGGGTAGCTTAGGTTCAGGTTTAGGTTTAGGGTTAGGCTACAGCTTAGCATACTGGTTCGGGTACGGGTTAGGGTATGGCATAGGGTATAGGTTAGGGGTAGGGTTAGGGTTAGTTTTAGGGTTAGCGCTCGGTTTCGGATACGGGTTAGTATTTGGCTATGTGTTAGGGTTAGGGTAGGGGTTAGGGTTAGGGTACGCGTTAGGGTTAGGGTATTTATTAAACCTATCCCACTCTCTAGATACCACTTAGCACGTAAAGGAATTTTATTTGGGGTCCAGCCATGTAGAATAGTTTAGACACTGGATAAGAAAAGGAACACACCCATTATAAAGAAATCACATGAGGATTCTCTTTTTAACGTGTTCTTTAAAACACTAGTGCTTAGGAAATCTATTTGAGGCAGAAGCTGTCAAGGGTAGCTTAGGGTTAGGATTTGGGTTAGGGTACTGCTTAGGGGACGGGTTCGGATATGGGTTAGGGTATGGCGTAGGGTATGGGTTAGGGTTAGGGTTAGGGTTAATTTTAGGGTTAGGGCTTGATTTAGGGTACGGGTTAGGACTAGGCTACGTGTTAGGTTAGGGTAGGGTTTAGGGTTAGAATACTTGTTAGGGTTAGGGTATTTATTAAACCTATCCCACTCTCTAGATGCAACTTAGCACGTAAAGGAATATTATTTGGGGTCCAGCCATGGAGAAGAGTTTAGCAACTAGGATACGATAAGGTACACACCCAGTATACAGAAATCACATGAGGATTCTCTTTTTAACCTGTTCCTCAAAACATTAGTGCTTAGGAAATATATTGGAAGCAGAAGCAGTCAAGGGTAGCTTAGGGATAGGGTTAGGGTTAGGGTTATGGTACGGCTTAGGGCATGGGTACGGGTACGGGTTAGTGTACGGCGTCGGGTATGGTTTAGGGTTAGGTTTTGGGTTAGTTTTAGGTTTCGGGCTCGGTTTAGTGTACGGGTTAGAATTAGGGTACGTGTTAGTGTTAGGGTAGGGGTTATGGTTGGGATACGCGTTAGGGTTAGGGTATTTATTAAACCTATCCCACTCTCTAGGTACCACTTAGCACATAAAGGAATATTATTTGGGGTCCAGCCATGGAGAAGAGTTTAGACACTAGGATAAGATAAGGAAAAAACCCAGTATACAGAAATCACATGAGGATTCTATTTTTAACCTGTTTATTAAAATACTAGAGATTAGGAAATCTATTGGAGGCAGAAGCAGTCAAGGGTATCTTAGTGTTAGGGCTAGGGTTAGGGTTAGCGTTAGGATACGGCTTAGCATATGGGTTCGGGTACGGGTTAGGTTACGGTGTAGGGTATGGGTTAGGGTTAGGTTTAGTTTTAGGGTTAGGGCTCGGTTAAGGTACGGGTTATGATTAGGGTACGTGTTAGTGTTAGGGTAGGGGTTAGGGTTAGGTTAAACGTTAGGGTTAGGGTATTTATTGAACCTATCCCACTCTCTAGGTACCACTTAGCACGTAAAGGAATATTATTTGGATCCCAGCCTTGGAGAAGAGTTTAAACAATAGGATAAGATAAGGAACACACCCATTATAAAGAAATCACATGAGGATTCTCTTTTTACCCTGTTTCTTAAAACACTAGTGCTTAGGAAATCTACTGGAGGCAGAAGCAGTCAAGGTAGCTTTGGGTTAGGGTTAGGTTTAGGGTTAGGGTACAGCTTAGGGCAGGGGTTCGAGTACGGGTTAGGGTACGGTGTAGGGTATGGGTTAGGCTTAGGGTTAGGGTTAGTTTCTGGGTGAGGGCTCGGTTTAGGGTATGTGTTAGAATTAGTGTACGTGTTAGGGTTAGGGTAGTGTTTAGGGTTAGGGTACGCGTTAGGGTTAGGGTATTTATTAAACCTATCCCACTCTCTAGATACCACTGAGCACGTAAAGTAATATTATTTAGATTCCAGCCATGGAGATGAGTTTACAGACTAGGATTAGGTAAGGAACACACCCAGTATACAGAAATCACATGAGGATTCTCTTTTTAACCTGTTCCCTAAAACACTAGTGCTTAGGAAATCTATTGGAGGCAGAAGCAGTCAAGGGAAGCTTAGGATTAGGGTTAGGGTTACGGTTAGGGTTAGGGTACAGCTTAGGATACGGGTTCAGATAGGGGTTAGGGTACGGCATAGGGTATCTGTTACGGTTAGGGTTAGTTGTAGGGTTAGGGCTCGGTTTAGGGTGCGGGTTAGGATTACAGTACGTGTTAGGGTTAGGGTAGGGTTAGGGTTAGGATACGCGTTAGGGTTGGGGTATTTATTAAACCTATCCCACTCTCTAGGTACCACTTAGCACATAAAGGAATATTATTCGGGGTCCAGCCATGGAGAAGTGTTTAGACACTAGGATAAGATAAGGAAAAAACCCAGTATACAGAAATCACATAAGGATTCTATTTTTAACCTGTTCCACAAAACACTAGTGCTTAGGAAATCTATTGGAGGCAGAAGCAGTCAAGGGTAGCTTAGGGTTCGTGTTAGGGTCAGTGTTATGGTTAGGGTACGGCTTATTGGACGGGTTCGGATACGTGTTAAGGTATGGCATAGCGTATGGTTTAGGGTTAGGGTTAGGGCTCGGTTTAGGGTACGGGTTATGAGTAGGGTACGTGTTAGGGTTAGGTTACACGTTAGGGTTAGGGTGTTTATTAAACCTATCCCACTCTCTAGGTACCACTTAGCACGTAAAGGAGTATTATTTGGGTTCCAGCCATGGAGAAGAGTTTAGAAACTAGCATAAGATAAGGAACTCACCCATAATAAAGAAATCACATAAGGATTCTCTTTTTAACCTGTTCCCTAAAACACTATTGATTAGGAAATCTATTGGAGGCAGAAGCAGTCAAGGGTAACTTAGGGTTAGAGATAGCGTTAGGGTTAGGGTTAGGGTAGTGCTTAGCGTACAGGTTCGGGTATGGGTTAGGGTATGGCGTAGGGTATGCTTTAGGGTTAGGGTTAGGGTTAGGGCTCGGTTTAGGGTACAGATTAGATTTGGGTATGTGTTAGACTTAGGGTAGGGGTTAGGGTTAGATTACGCATTAGGGTTAGGGTATTTATTAAACCTATCCCACTCTCTAGATATCACTTAGCACGTAAAGGAATATTATTTGGTGTCCAGCCATGGAGAAGAGTTTAGACACTAGGATAAGGAAATGAACACACCCATTATAAAGAAATCACATGAGGATTCTCTTTTTAATCTGTTTATTAAAATACTAGAGATTAGGAAATCTATTGGAGGCAGAAGCAGTCAAGGGTATCTTAGTGTTAGGACTAGGGTTAGGGTTAGCGTTAGAATACGGCTTAGCATACGGGTTCGGGTACGGGTTAGGGTACGGCGTAGGGTATGGGTTAGGGTTAGGGTTAGGTTTAGTTTTACGGTTAGGGCTCGGTTTAGGGTACGGGTTATGATTAGGGTACGTGTTAGTGTTAGGGTAGGGGTTAGGGTTAGAGGTTACACGTTAGGGTTACGGTATTTATTAAACCTATCCCACTCTCTAGGTACCACTTAGCACGTAAAGGAATATTATTTGGATCCCAGCCATGGAGAATAGTTTAAACAATAGGATAAGATAAGGAACACACCCATTATAAAGAAATCACATGAGGATTCTCTTTTTAACCTGTTCTTTAAAACACTAGTGCTTAAGAAATCTATTGGAGGACGAAGCAGTCAAGGGTAGCTTAGGGTTAGGTTTAGGGTTAGGCTACGGCTTAGCATACTGGTTCGGGTACAGTTTAGGTTTCGGCGTAGGGTATAGGTTAGGGTTAGTGTTAGTGTTAGTTTTATGGTTAGCGCTCGGTTTAGGGTACGGGTTATGATTAGGGTACGTGTTAGGGTTAGGTTAGGGTTTAGATTTAGGGTATTCGTTAGGGTCATTGTATTTATTAAACCTATCCCACTCTCTAGATTCCACGTAGCACGTAAAGGAATTTTATTGGGGTCCAGCCATGTAGAAGAGTTTAGACACTAGGATAAGATAAGGAACACACCCATTATAAAGAAATCACATGAGGATTCTCTTTTTACCCTGTTCCTTAAAACACTAGTGCTTAGGAAATCTACTGGAGGCAGAAGCAGTCAAGGTAGCTTCGGGTTAGGGTTAGGTTTAGGGTTAGGGTACGGCTTAGGGCAGGGGTTCGAGTACGGGTTAGGGTACGGTGTAGGGTATGGGTTAGGCTTAGGGTTAGGGTTAGTTTCCGGGTGAGGGCTCGGTTTAGGGTATGTGTTAGAATTAGTGTACGTGTTAGGGTTAGGGTAGTGTTTAGGGTTAGGGTACGCGTTAGGGTTAGGGTATTTATTAAACCTATCCCACTCTCTAGATACCACTTAGCACGTAAAGTAATATTATTTGGGTTCCAGCCATGGAGATGAGTTTACAGACTAGGATTAGATAAGGAACACACCCAGTATACAGAAATCACATGAGGATTCTCTTTTTAACCTGCTCCTAAAAACACTAGTGCTTAGGAAATCTATTGGAGGCAGAAGCAGTCAAGGGTAGCTTAGGGTTCAGGTTAGGGTTAGTGTTATGGTTAGGGTACGGCTTATTGGACGGGTTCGGATACGTGTTAGGGTATGGCGTAGGGTATGGTTTAGGGTTAGGGTTAGGGTTAGTTTTAGGGTTAGGGCTCGGTTTAGGGTACGGGTTATGATTAGGGTACGTGTTAGGGTTAGGGTAGGGGTTAAGGTTAGGTTACACGTTAGGGTTAGGGTGTTTATTAAACCTATCCCACTCCCTAAGTACCACTTAGCACGTAAAGGAATATTATTTGGATTCCACCCATTGAAAAGAGTTTAAACAATAGGATAAGATAAGGAACACAACCATTATATAGAAATCACATGAGGATTCTTTTTTTAACCTGTTATTTAAAACACTAGTGCTTAAGAAATCTATTGGAGGCCGAAGCAGTCAAGGGTAGCTTAGGTTCAGGTTTAGGTTTAGGGTTAGGCTACAGCTTAGCATACTGGTTCGGGTACGGGTTAGGGTATGGCATAGGGTATAGGTTAGGGGTAGGGTTAGGGTTAGTTTTAGGGTTAGCGCTCGGTTTCGGATACGGGTTAGTATTTGGCTATGTGTTAGGGTTAGGGTAGGGGTTAGGGTTAGGGTACGCGTTAGGGTTAGGGTATTTATTAAACCTATCCCACTCTCTAGATACCACTTAGCACGTAAAGGAATTTTATTTGGGGTCCAGCCATGTAGAATAGTTTAGACACTGGATAAGAAAAGGAACACACCCATTATAAAGAAATCACATGAGGATTCTCTTTTTAACGTGTTCTTTAAAACACTAGTGCTTAGGAAATCTATTTGAGGCAGAAGCTGTCAAGGGTAGCTTAGGGTTAGGATTTGGGTTAGGGTACTGCTTAGGGGACGGGTTCGGATATGGGTTAGGGTATGGCGTAGGGTATGGGTTAGGGTTAGGGTTAGGGTTAATTTTAGGGTTAGGGCTTGATTTAGGGTACGGGTTAGGACTAGGCTACGTGTTAGGTTAGGGTAGGGTTTAGGGTTAGAATACGTGTTAGGGTTAGGGTATTTATTAAACCTATCCCACTCTCTAGATGCAACTTAGCACGTAAAGGAATATTATTTGGGGTCCAGCCATGGAGAAGAGTTTAGCAACTAGGATACGATAAGGTACACACCCAGTATACAGAAATCACATGAGGATTCTCTTTTTAACCTGTTCCTCAAAACATTAGTGCTTAGGAAATATATTGGAAGCAGAAGCAGTCAAGGGTAGCTTAGGGATAGGGTTAGGGTTAGGGTTATGGTACGGCTTAGGGCATGGGTACGGGTACGGGTTAGTGTACGGCGTCGGGTATGGTTTAGGGTTAGGTTTTGGGTTAGTTTTAGGTTTCGGGCTCGGTTTAGTGTACGGGTTAGAATTAGGGTACGTGTTAGTGTTAGGGTAGGGGTTATGGTTGGGATACGCGTTAGGGTTAGGGTATTTATTAAACCTATCCCACTCTCTAGGTACCACTTAGCACATAAAGGAATATTATTTGGGGTCCAGCCATGGAGAAGAGTTTAGACACTAGGATAAGATAAGGAAAAAACCCAGTATACAGAAATCACATGAGGATTCTATTTTTAACCTGTTTATTAAAATACTAGAGATTAGGAAATCTATTGGAGGCAGAAGCAGTCAAGGGTATCTTAGTGTTAGGGCTAGGGTTAGGGTTAGCGTTAGGATACGGCTTAGCATATGGGTTCGGGTACGGGTTAGGTTACGGTGTAGGGTATGGGTTAGGGTTAGGTTTAGTTTTAGGGTTAGGGCTCGGTTAAGGTACGGGTTATGATTAGGGTACGTGTTAGTGTTAGGGTAGGGGTTAGGGTTAGGTTAAACGTTAGGGTTAGGGTATTTATTGAACCTATCCCACTCTCTAGGTACCACTTAGCACGTAAAGGAATATTATTTGGATCCCAGCCTTGGAGAAGAGTTTAAACAATAGGATAAGATAAGGAACACACCCATTATAAAGAAATCACATGAGGATTCTCTTTTTACCCTGTTTCTTAAAACACTAGTGCTTAGGAAATCTACTGGAGGCAGAAGCAGTCAAGGTAGCTTTGGGTTAGGGTTAGGTTTAGGGTTAGGGTACAGCTTAGGGCAGGGGTTCGAGTACGGGTTAGGGTACGGTGTAGGGTATGGGTTAGGCTTAGGGTTAGGGTTAGTTTCTGGGTGAGGGCTCGGTTTAGGGTATGTGTTAGAATTAGTGTACGTGTTAGGGTTAGGGTAGTGTTTAGGGTTAGGGTACGCGTTAGGGTTAGGGTATTTATTAAACCTATCCCACTCTCTAGATACCACTGAGCACGTAAAGTAATATTATTTAGATTCCAGCCATGGAGATGAGTTTACAGACTAGGATTAGGTAAGGAACACACCCAGTATACAGAAATCACATGAGGATTCTCTTTTTAACCTGTTCCCTAAAACACTAGTGCTTAGGAAATCTATTGGAGGCAGAAGCAGTCAAGGGAAGCTTAGGATTAGGGTTAGGGTTACGGTTAGGGTTAGGGTACAGCTTAGGATACGGGTTCAGATAGGGGTTAGGGTACGGCATAGGGTATCTGTTACGGTTAGGGTTAGTTGTAGGGTTAGGGCTCGGTTTAGGGTGCGGGTTAGGATTACAGTACGTGTTAGGGTTAGGGTAGGGTTAGGGTTAGGATACGCGTTAGGGTTGGGGTATTTATTAAACCTATCCCACTCTCTAGGTACCACTTAGCACATAAAGGAATATTATTCGGGGTCCAGCCATGGAGAAGTGTTTAGACACTAGGATAAGATAAGGAAAAAACCCAGTATACAGAAATCACATAAGGATTCTATTTTTAACCTGTTCCACAAAACACTAGTGCTTAGGAAATCTATTGGAGGCAGAAGCAGTCAAGGGTAGCTTAGGGTTCGTGTTAGGGTCAGTGTTATGGTTAGGGTACGGCTTATTGGACGGGTTCGGATACGTGTTAAGGTATGGCATAGCGTATGGTTTAGGGTTAGGGTTAGGGCTCGGTTTAGGGTACGGGTTATGAGTAGGGTACGTGTTAGGGTTAGGTTACACGTTAGGGTTAGGGTGTTTATTAAACCTATCCCACTCTCTAGGTACCACTTAGCACGTAAAGGAGTATTATTTGGGTTCCAGCCATGGAGAAGAGTTTAGAAACTAGCATAAGATAAGGAACTCACCCATAATAAAGAAATCACATAAGGATTCTCTTTTTAACCTGTTCCCTAAAACACTATTGATTAGGAAATCTATTGGAGGCAGAAGCAGTCAAGGGTAACTTAGGGTTAGAGATAGCGTTAGGGTTAGGGTTAGGGTAGTGCTTAGCGTACAGGTTCGGGTATGGGTTAGGGTATGGCGTAGGGTATGCTTTAGGGTTAGGGTTAGGGTTAGGGCTCGGTTTAGGGTACAGATTAGATTTGGGTATGTGTTAGACTTAGGGTAGGGGTTAGGGTTAGATTACGCATTAGGGTTAGGGTATTTATTAAACCTATCCCACTCTCTAGATATCACTTAGCACGTAAAGGAATATTATTTGGTGTCCAGCCATGGAGAAGAGTTTAGACACTAGGATAAGGAAATGAACACACCCATTATAAAGAAATCACATGAGGATTCTCTTTTTAATCTGTTTATTAAAATACTAGAGATTAGGAAATCTATTGGAGGCAGAAGCAGTCAAGGGTATCTTAGTGTTAGGACTAGGGTTAGGGTTAGCGTTAGAATACGGCTTAGCATACGGGTTCGGGTACGGGTTAGGGTACGGCGTAGGGTATGGGTTAGGGTTAGGGTTAGGTTTAGTTTTACGGTTAGGGCTCGGTTTAGGGTACGGGTTATGATTAGGGTACGTGTTAGTGTTAGGGTAGGGGTTAGGGTTAGAGGTTACACGTTAGGGTTACGGTATTTATTAAACCTATCCCACTCTCTAGGTACCACTTAGCACGTAAAGGAATATTATTTGGATCCCAGCCATGGAGAATAGTTTAAACAATAGGATAAGATAAGGAACACACCCATTATAAAGAAATCACATGAGGATTCTCTTTTTAACCTGTTCTTTAAAACACTAGTGCTTAAGAAATCTATTGGAGGACGAAGCAGTCAAGGGTAGCTTAGGGTTAGGTTTAGGGTTAGGCTACGGCTTAGCATACTGGTTCGGGTACAGTTTAGGTTTCGGCGTAGGGTATAGGTTAGGGTTAGTGTTAGTGTTAGTTTTATGGTTAGCGCTCGGTTTAGGGTACGGGTTATGATTAGGGTACGTGTTAGGGTTAGGTTAGGGTTTAGATTTAGGGTATTCGTTAGGGTCATTGTATTTATTAAACCTATCCCACTCTCTAGATTCCACGTAGCACGTAAAGGAATTTTATTGGGGTCCAGCCATGTAGAAGAGTTTAGACACTAGGATAAGATAAGGAACACACCCATTATAAAGAAATCACATGAGGATTCTCTTTTTACCCTGTTCCTTAAAACACTAGTGCTTAGGAAATCTACTGGAGGCAGAAGCAGTCAAGGTAGCTTCGGGTTAGGGTTAGGTTTAGGGTTAGGGTACGGCTTAGGGCAGGGGTTCGAGTACGGGTTAGGGTACGGTGTAGGGTATGGGTTAGGCTTAGGGTTAGGGTTAGTTTCCGGGTGAGGGCTCGGTTTAGGGTATGTGTTAGAATTAGTGTACGTGTTAGGGTTAGGGTAGTGTTTAGGGTTAGGGTACGCGTTAGGGTTAGGGTATTTATTAAACCTATCCCACTCTCTAGATACCACTTAGCACGTAAAGTAATATTATTTGGGTTCCAGCCATGGAGATGAGTTTACAGACTAGGATTAGATAAGGAACACACCCAGTATACAGAAATCACATGAGGATTCTCTTTTTAACCTGCTCCTAAAAACACTAGTGCTTAGGAAATCTATTGGAGGCAGAAGCAGTCAAGGGTAGCTTAGGGTTCAGGTTAGGGTTAGTGTTATGGTTAGGGTACGGCTTATTGGACGGGTTCGGATACGTGTTAGGGTATGGCGTAGGGTATGGTTTAGGGTTAGGGTTAGGGTTAGTTTTAGGGTTAGGGCTCGGTTTAGGGTACGGGTTATGATTAGGGTACGTGTTAGGGTTAGGGTAGGGGTTAAGGTTAGGTTACACGTTAGGGTTAGGGTGTTTATTAAACCTATCCCACTCCCTAAGTACCACTTAGCACGTAAAGGAATATTATTTGGATTCCACCCATTGAAAAGAGTTTAAACAATAGGATAAGATAAGGAACACAACCATTATATAGAAATCACATGAGGATTCTTTTTTTAACCTGTTATTTAAAACACTAGTGCTTAAGAAATCTATTGGAGGCCGAAGCAGTCAAGGGTAGCTTAGGTTCAGGTTTAGGTTTAGGGTTAGGCTACAGCTTAGCATACTGGTTCGGGTACGGGTTAGGGTATGGCATAGGGTATAGGTTAGGGGTAGGGTTAGGGTTAGTTTTAGGGTTAGCGCTCGGTTTCGGATACGGGTTAGTATTTGGCTATGTGTTAGGGTTAGGGTAGGGGTTAGGGTTAGGGTACGCGTTAGGGTTAGGGTATTTATTAAACCTATCCCACTCTCTAGATACCACTTAGCACGTAAAGGAATTTTATTTGGGGTCCAGCCATGTAGAATAGTTTAGACACTGGATAAGAAAAGGAACACACCCATTATAAAGAAATCACATGAGGATTCTCTTTTTAACGTGTTCTTTAAAACACTAGTGCTTAGGAAATCTATTTGAGGCAGAAGCTGTCAAGGGTAGCTTAGGGTTAGGATTTGGGTTAGGGTACTGCTTAGGGGACGGGTTCGGATATGGGTTAGGGTATGGCGTAGGGTATGGGTTAGGGTTAGGGTTAGGGTTAATTTTAGGGTTAGGGCTTGATTTAGGGTACGGGTTAGGACTAGGCTACGTGTTAGGTTAGGGTAGGGTTTAGGGTTAGAATACGTGTTAGGGTTAGGGTATTTATTAAACCTATCCCACTCTCTAGATGCAACTTAGCACGTAAAGGAATATTATTTGGGGTCCAGCCATGGAGAAGAGTTTAGCAACTAGGATACGATAAGGTACACACCCAGTATACAGAAATCACATGAGGATTCTCTTTTTAACCTGTTCCTCAAAACATTAGTGCTTAGGAAATATATTGGAAGCAGAAGCAGTCAAGGGTAGCTTAGGGATAGGGTTAGGGTTAGGGTTATGGTACGGCTTAGGGCATGGGTACGGGTACGGGTTAGTGTACGGCGTCGGGTATGGTTTAGGGTTAGGTTTTGGGTTAGTTTTAGGTTTCGGGCTCGGTTTAGTGTACGGGTTAGAATTAGGGTACGTGTTAGTGTTAGGGTAGGGGTTATGGTTGGGATACGCGTTAGGGTTAGGGTATTTATTAAACCTATCCCACTCTCTAGGTACCACTTAGCACATAAAGGAATATTATTTGGGGTCCAGCCATGGAGAAGAGTTTAGACACTAGGATAAGATAAGGAAAAAACCCAGTATACAGAAATCACATGAGGATTCTATTTTTAACCTGTTTATTAAAATACTAGAGATTAGGAAATCTATTGGAGGCAGAAGCAGTCAAGGGTATCTTAGTGTTAGGGCTAGGGTTAGGGTTAGCGTTAGGATACGGCTTAGCATATGGGTTCGGGTACGGGTTAGGTTACGGTGTAGGGTATGGGTTAGGGTTAGGTTTAGTTTTAGGGTTAGGGCTCGGTTAAGGTACGGGTTATGATTAGGGTACGTGTTAGTGTTAGGGTAGGGGTTAGGGTTAGGTTAAACGTTAGGGTTAGGGTATTTATTGAACCTATCCCACTCTCTAGGTACCACTTAGCACGTAAAGGAATATTATTTGGATCCCAGCCTTGGAGAAGAGTTTAAACAATAGGATAAGATAAGGAACACACCCATTATAAAGAAATCACATGAGGATTCTCTTTTTACCCTGTTTCTTAAAACACTAGTGCTTAGGAAATCTACTGGAGGCAGAAGCAGTCAAGGTAGCTTTGGGTTAGGGTTAGGTTTAGGGTTAGGGTACAGCTTAGGGCAGGGGTTCGAGTACGGGTTAGGGTACGGTGTAGGGTATGGGTTAGGCTTAGGGTTAGGGTTAGTTTCTGGGTGAGGGCTCGGTTTAGGGTATGTGTTAGAATTAGTGTACGTGTTAGGGTTAGGGTAGTGTTTAGGGTTAGGGTACGCGTTAGGGTTAGGGTATTTATTAAACCTATCCCACTCTCTAGATACCACTGAGCACGTAAAGTAATATTATTTGGGTTCCAGCCATGGAGATGAGTTTACAGACTAGGATTAGGTAAGGAACACACCCAGTATACAGAAATCACATGAGGATTCTCTTTTTAACCTGTTCCCTAAAACACTAGTGCTTAGGAAATCTATTGGAGGCAGAAGCAGTCAAGGGAAGCTTAGGATTAGGGTTAGGGTTACGGTTAGGGTTAGGGTACAGCTTAGGATACGGGTTCAGATAGGGGTTAGGGTACGGCATAGGGTATCTGTTACGGTTAGGGTTAGTTGTAGGGTTAGGGCTCGGTTTAGGGTGCGGGTTAGGATTACAGTACGTGTTAGGGTTAGGGTAGGGTTAGGGTTAGGATACGCGTTAGGGTTGGGGTATTTATTAAACCTATCCCACTCTCTAGGTACCACTTAGCACATAAAGGAATATTATTCGGGGTCCAGCCATGGAGAAGTGTTTAGACACTAGGATAAGATAAGGAAAAAACCCAGTATACAGAAATCACATAAGGATTCTATTTTTAACCTGTTCCACAAAACACTAGTGCTTAGGAAATCTATTGGAGGCAGAAGCAGTCAAGGGTAGCTTAGGGTTCGTGTTAGGGTCAGTGTTATGGTTAGGGTACGGCTTATTGGACGGGTTCGGATACGTGTTAAGGTATGGCATAGCGTATGGTTTAGGGTTAGGGTTAGGGCTCGGTTTAGGGTACGGGTTATGAGTAGGGTACGTGTTAGGGTTAGGTTACACGTTAGGGTTAGGGTGTTTATTAAACCTATCCCACTCTCTAGGTACCACTTAGCACGTAAAGGAGTATTATTTGGGTTCCAGCCATGGAGAAGAGTTTAGAAACTAGCATAAGATAAGGAACTCACCCATAATAAAGAAATCACATAAGGATTCTCTTTTTAACCTGTTCCCTAAAACACTATTGATTAGGAAATCTATTGGAGGCAGAAGCAGTCAAGGGTAACTTAGGGTTAGAGATAGCGTTAGGGTTAGGGTTAGGGTAGTGCTTAGCGTACAGGTTCGGGTATGGGTTAGGGTATGGCGTAGGGTATGCTTTAGGGTTAGGGTTAGGGTTAGGGCTCGGTTTAGGGTACAGATTAGATTTGGGTATGTGTTAGACTTAGGGTAGGGGTTAGGGTTAGATTACGCATTAGGGTTAGGGTATTTATTAAACCTATCCCACTCTCTAGATATCACTTAGCACGTAAAGGAATATTATTTGGTGTCCAGCCATGGAGAAGAGTTTAGACACTAGGATAAGGAAATGAACACACCCATTATAAAGAAATCACATGAGGATTCTCTTTTTAATCTGTTTATTAAAATACTAGAGATTAGGAAATCTATTGGAGGCAGAAGCAGTCAAGGGTATCTTAGTGTTAGGACTAGGGTTAGGGTTAGCGTTAGAATACGGCTTAGCATACGGGTTCGGGTACGGGTTAGGGTACGGCGTAGGGTATGGGTTAGGGTTAGGGTTAGGTTTAGTTTTACGGTTAGGGCTCGGTTTAGGGTACGGGTTATGATTAGGGTACGTGTTAGTGTTAGGGTAGGGGTTAGGGTTAGAGGTTACACGTTAGGGTTACGGTATTTATTAAACCTATCCCACTCTCTAGGTACCACTTAGCACGTAAAGGAATATTATTTGGATCCCAGCCATGGAGAATAGTTTAAACAATAGGATAAGATAAGGAACACACCCATTATAAAGAAATCACATGAGGATTCTCTTTTTAACCTGTTCTTTAAAACACTAGTGCTTAAGAAATCTATTGGAGGACGAAGCAGTCAAGGGTAGCTTAGGGTTAGGTTTAGGGTTAGGCTACGGCTTAGCATACTGGTTCGGGTACAGTTTAGGTTTCGGCGTAGGGTATAGGTTAGGGTTAGTGTTAGTGTTAGTTTTATGGTTAGCGCTCGGTTTAGGGTACGGGTTATGATTAGGGTACGTGTTAGGGTTAGGTTAGGGTTTAGATTTAGGGTATTCGTTAGGGTCATTGTATTTATTAAACCTATCCCACTCTCTAGATTCCACGTAGCACGTAAAGGAATTTTATTGGGGTCCAGCCATGTAGAAGAGTTTAGACACTAGGATAAGATAAGGAACACACCCATTATAAAGAAATCACATGAGGATTCTCTTTTTACCCTGTTCCTTAAAACACTAGTGCTTAGGAAATCTACTGGAGGCAGAAGCAGTCAAGGTAGCTTCGGGTTAGGGTTAGGTTTAGGGTTAGGGTACGGCTTAGGGCAGGGGTTCGAGTACGGGTTAGGGTACGGTGTAGGGTATGGGTTAGGCTTAGGGTTAGGGTTAGTTTCCGGGTGAGGGCTCGGTTTAGGGTATGTGTTAGAATTAGTGTACGTGTTAGGGTTAGGGTAGTGTTTAGGGTTAGGGTACGCGTTAGGGTTAGGGTATTTATTAAACCTATCCCACTCTCTAGATACCACTTAGCACGTAAAGTAATATTATTTGGGTTCCAGCCATGGAGATGAGTTTACAGACTAGGATTAGATAAGGAACACACCCAGTATACAGAAATCACATGAGGATTCTCTTTTTAACCTGTTCCTAAAAACACTAGTGCTTAGGAAATCTATTGGAGGCAGAAGCAGTCAAGGGTAGCTTAGGGTTCAGGTTAGGGTTAGTGTTATGGTTAGGGTACGGCTTATTGGACGGGTTCGGATACGTGTTAGGGTATGGCGTAGGGTATGGTTTAGGGTTAGGGTTAGGGTTAGTTTTAGGGTTAGGGCTCGGTTTAGGGTACGGGTTATGATTAGGGTACGTGTTAGGGTTAGGGTAGGGGTTAAGGTTAGGTTACACGTTAGGGTTAGGGTGTTTATTAAACCTATCCCACTCCCTAAGTACCACTTAGCACGTAAAGGAATATTATTTGGATTCCACCCATTGAAAAGAGTTTAAACAATAGGATAAGATAAGGAACACAACCATTATATAGAAATCACATGAGGATTCTTTTTTTAACCTGTTATTTAAAACACTAGTGCTTAAGAAATCTATTGGAGGCCGAAGCAGTCAAGGGTAGCTTAGGTTCAGGTTTAGGTTTAGGGTTAGGCTACAGCTTAGCATACTGGTTCGGGTACGGGTTAGGGTATGGCATAGGGTATAGGTTAGGGGTAGGGTTAGGGTTAGTTTTAGGGTTAGCGCTCGGTTTCGGATACGGGTTAGTATTTGGCTATGTGTTAGGGTTAGGGTAGGGGTTAGGGTTAGGGTACGCGTTAGGGTTAGGGTATTTATTAAACCTATCCCACTCTCTAGATACCACTTAGCACGTAAAGGAATTTTATTTGGGGTCCAGCCATGTAGAATAGTTTAGACACTGGATAAGAAAAGGAACACACCCATTATAAAGAAATCACATGAGGATTCTCTTTTTAACGTGTTCTTTAAAACACTAGTGCTTAGGAAATCTATTTGAGGCAGAAGCTGTCAAGGGTAGCTTAGGGTTAGGATTTGGGTTAGGGTACTGCTTAGGGGACGGGTTCGGATATGGGTTAGGGTATGGCGTAGGGTATGGGTTAGGGTTAGGGTTAGGGTTAATTTTAGGGTTAGGGCTTGATTTAGGGTACGGGTTAGGACTAGGCTACGTGTTAGGTTAGGGTAGGGTTTAGGGTTAGAATACGTGTTAGGGTTAGGGTATTTATTAAACCTATCCCACTCTCTAGATGCAACTTAGCACGTAAAGGAATATTATTTGGGGTCCAGCCATGGAGAAGAGTTTAGCAACTAGGATACGATAAGGTACACACCCAGTATACAGAAATCACATGAGGATTCTCTTTTTAACCTGTTCCTCAAAACATTAGTGCTTAGGAAATATATTGGAAGCAGAAGCAGTCAAGGGTAGCTTAGGGATAGGGTTAGGGTTAGGGTTATGGTACGGCTTAGGGCATGGGTACGGGTACGGGTTAGTGTACGGCGTCGGGTATGGTTTAGGGTTAGGTTTTGGGTTAGTTTTAGGTTTCGGGCTCGGTTTAGTGTACGGGTTAGAATTAGGGTACGTGTTAGTGTTAGGGTAGGGGTTATGGTTGGGATACGCGTTAGGGTTAGGGTATTTATTAAACCTATCCCACTCTCTAGGTACCACTTAGCACATAAAGGAATATTATTTGGGGTCCAGCCATGGAGAAGAGTTTAGACACTAGGATAAGATAAGGAAAAAACCCAGTATACAGAAATCACATGAGGATTCTATTTTTAACCTGTTTATTAAAATACTAGAGATTAGGAAATCTATTGGAGGCAGAAGCAGTCAAGGGTATCTTAGTGTTAGGGCTAGGGTTAGGGTTAGCGTTAGGATACGGCTTAGCATATGGGTTCGGGTACGGGTTAGGTTACGGTGTAGGGTATGGGTTAGGGTTAGGTTTAGTTTTAGGGTTAGGGCTCGGTTAAGGTACGGGTTATGATTAGGGTACGTGTTAGTGTTAGGGTAGGGGTTAGGGTTAGGTTAAACGTTAGGGTTAGGGTATTTATTGAACCTATCCCACTCTCTAGGTACCACTTAGCACGTAAAGGAATATTATTTGGATCCCAGCCTTGGAGAAGAGTTTAAACAATAGGATAAGATAAGGAACACACCCATTATAAAGAAATCACATGAGGA
>NW_027175752.1:0-33562 GCF_028021215.1 Eschrichtius robustus | reverse complement strand
TTAAAGTAATTTATTTTTATAATGGGGTTTAGCTGCTTTTCACAGCTCTGTTTATGCAGCTTTACACCCACTTGACTTACTTCCAGAGAGATATCAATACATAGGTTTTAAGATTCTTACTAGTCAGATATATTCTTGTGCGGTGAATAGGGGGTGTTGAGTCCAGTTCACTGAGCAAGGAGTAGGTCTTGTCTATTACATATTGGGTGTATGGAACGGTATCTGAGCTAATTTGAAACCCTTGTTTTACGCATCACCCCACCTCAACTTTCCTGTTAAGCAGCCATAGTGTGTTTTCTAAACGTGTGACTCTGTTCTCTTTTGTAATTCAGTTCAAGTGTAGCGGTTTTTACATTCCGTCTATAAGTGATAGCTTATGATAAGTGTGTTTTTCTGTGTGACTTATTTCACTTAGAATCGTCATACCTAAATCCACTCATCTTGCTTCTACTAGCCTTATGACATTGATTTCATGTCTGAGTGATATTCCATTGTACTTAAGGACAACAACTATTTTATCCATTTTTCTCTTTCCTGGGATATTTAAGGTGTCATGAAGTGGAGGTTCTTGTCAACAGAGCAGCCCTAAACTTTGGGGTGCCTGTGTCTTGCTGATTTTTAGTTTTCCCAATTTATACGCCTATGAGTGGACGTGCCCTATGCTCCCTGAGCTGTTTTTTTCGATGTTTCAGGACACAACGTACACTTCTCCAGAGTGGCTGTTGGCAATTTACATCCCGCCCATCAGTGTAGCAAGGCTGCCATTTCTCTATGGCCTGTCCTGCATTTCTGGTTTTGACACTTTTTGCAGCATGGCCCTTTTGACCGATGGGAAGCGAGACTTCTATGTAGCGCTGATTTGCCTTTCCAGGTTGCTTGGTTGGCCAAAAAGTGCGTATGCGTTTTTTCCTGAATATATTCAGGAAAAAACGCATACGCCCTTTTTGGCCAAGGGCATCATTGTCGACGTTTTGCCGCTTTTCATGTGCTTTAAAGGCGATTCGAATCTACCTCCTGAAATCTGTTTCCTGCAATTCTGCCTTGCTTCAAATCCTCTTCGTTGCCTTCCCTCAATATATTTGTGGACGATAGTTATCATTTATAACTCTGCAGGTTTGTGAATTGCAGTTTCCCTGAGCTCCATTTTTCAACTGTCTTTTTTGGGAGCTGACCGCAAAAGCACGGGATTGCCTCAGGCCCTATTCTGGTTCCGGGCGGCAGGCTGAGCCTGTGGTTAATTCTTCTTCCTGGTGGGAAAATAGAGTGACCTCTGCCTGTCCCAACACCTAGATCTAGTCTCTCATTGGTTGCCCCTCTTCCCGTTCATCCTCAGGACAAATTGCAACCTGTAGGGAACAGGAGGTTAAAGGTGCTGATTCTCCAAGTAGGGAGATTGCTAGTAAAGTAGCTGGAAAGGCGAACCCGAGCACAAGGAGATGAGAAATGAGGTGCGTTTTAGAACCCTTTGAAAATCACACGGTGTACCATCTTCTGGGTTTCTCATGCATGTTTTCGATGTAGGAAGATGCCCTTGAACCTGGAGATTTGGTTCCCATGGGATGGGTACCACGCAGTATTACTTTAAAGGGTCTGCGTTTTCTCACCCAACCTCACCCAACCTCTCAGCCCCAAGAGTGTCCACCCTTATGTCTCATCCAGCTGTGGGTCTAGATATGGTCAATCCAGGTTGCATCACAGCCTCTGAACGAATTTTGTAAGAATTTCTCTCTCTTTCACTGTCTTTGTTTTACGGGTTTTTAAAAGTAATTTATTTTTATAATGGGGTTTAGCTGCTTTTCACGGCTGTGTTTATGCGGTTTACACCCTCTTGACTCACTTCCAGAGAGATATCAATACATAGGTTTTAAGATTCTTACTAGTCAGATATATTATTGTGCGGTGAATAGGGGGTGTTGAGTTCAGTTCACTGAGCCAGGAGTAGGTCTTGTCTATTACATATTGGGTGTATGGAACGATACCTCAGCGAATTTGAAACCCTTGTTTTATGCATCACCCCACCTCACCTTTCCCGTTAAGCAGCCATAGTGTGTTTTCTAAACGTGTGAGTCTGTTCTGTTTTGTAATTCAGTTCAAGTGTAGCGGTTTTTACATTCCCTCTATAAGTGATAGCTTATGATAAGTGTCTTTTTCTGTGTGACTTATTTCACTTAGAATCGTCGTTCCTAACTCCACTCATCTTGCTTCTACTAGCCTTATAACATTGATTTCATGTCTGAGTGATATTCCATTGTACATAAGGACCACAACTTCTTTATCCATTTTTCTCTTTCCTGGGATATTTAAGGTGTCATGAAGTGGAGGTTCTTGTCAACAGAGCAGCCCTAAACTTTCGGGTGCGTGTGTCTTGCTGATTTTTAGTTTTTCCAATTTATACGCCCATGAGGGTACGTGCCCTATGCTCCCTAAGCTGTTTTTTTTCGATGTTTCAGGACACAACGTACACTTCTCCAGAGTGGCTGTTGGCAATTTACATCCCGCCCATCAGTGTAGCAAGGCTGCCATTTCTCCATGGCCTGTCCTGCATTTCTGGTTTTGACACTTTTTGCAGCATGGCCCTTTTCACCGATGGGAAGCGAGACTTCTTTGTAGCGCTGATTTGCCTTTCCAGGTTGCTTGGTTGGCCAAAAAGGGCGTATGCGTTTTTTCCTGAATATATTCAGGAAAAAACGCATACGCCCTTTTTGGCCAAGGGCATCATTGTCGACGTTTTGCCGCTTTTCATGTGCTTTAAAGGCGATTCGTATCTACCTCCTGAAATCTGTTTCCTGCAATTCTGCCTTGCTTTCAAATCCTCTTCGTTGCCTTCCCTCAATATATTTGTGGACGAGAGTTATCATTTACAACTCTGAGGGTTTTTGAATTGCAGTTTCCCTGAGCTCCATTTTTCAACTGTCTTTTTTGGGAGCTGGCCGCAAAAGCGTGGGATTGCCTCAGGCCCTATTCTGCTTCTGGGCGGCAGGCTGAGCCTGTGGTTAATTCTTCTTCCTGATGGGAAAATAGGGTGACCTGTGCCTGTTCCAACACCTAGATCTAGTCTCTCATTGGTTGCCCCTCTTCCCGTTCATCCTCAGGACAAATTGCAACCTGTAGGGAACAGGAGGTTAAAGGTGCTGATTCTCCAAGTAGGGAGATTGCTAGTAAAGTAGCTGGAATGGCGAAACCGAGCACAAGGAGATGAGAAATGAGGTGCTTTTTAGAAACCTTTCGAAATCACACGGTGTACCATCTTCTGGGTTTCTCATGCATGTTTTCGATGTAGGAAGATGCCCTTGAACCTGGAGATTTGGGACCCATGGGATGGGTACCACGCAGTATTACTTTAAAGGGTCTGCGTTTGCTCACCCAACCTCACCCAACCTCTCAGCCCCAAGAGTGTCCACCCTTATGTCTCATCCAGCTGTGGGTCTAGATATGGTCAATCCAGGTTGCATCACAGCCTCTGAACGAATTTTGAAAGAATTTCTCTCTCTTTCACTGTCTTTGTTTTATGGGTTTTTAAAAGTAATTTATTTTTATAATGGGGTTTAGCTGCTTTTCATGGCTGTGTTTATGCGGCTTTACACCCACTTGACTCACTTCCAGAGAGATATCAATACATAGGTTTTAAGATTCTTACTAGTCACATATATTCTTGTGTGGTGAATAGGGGGTGTTGAGTCCAGTTCACTGAGCAAGGAGTAGGTCTTGTCTATTACATATTGGGTGTATGGAACGGTATCTGAGCGAATTTGAAACCCTTGTTTTATGCATCACCCCACCTCACCATTCCCGTTAAGCAGCCATAGTGTGTTTTCTAAACGTGTGACTCTGTTCTGTTTTGTAATTCAGTTCAAGTGTAGCGGTTTTTACATTCCCTCTATAAGTGATAGCTTATGATAAGTGTCTTTTTCTGTGTGACTTATTTCACTTAGAATCGTCGTACCTAACTCCACTCATCTTGCTTCTACTAGCCTTATGACATTGATTTCATGTCTGAGTGATATTCCATTGTACATAAGGACCACAACTTCTTTATCCATTTTTCTCTTTCCTGGGATATTTAAGGTGTCATGAAGTGGAGGTTCTTGTCAACAGAGCAGCCCTAAACTTTCCGGTGCCTGTGTCTTGCTGATTTTTAGTTTTTCCAATTTATACGCCCATGAGTGGACGTGCCCTATGCTCCCTAAGCTGTTTTTTTTCGATGTTTCAGGACACAACGTACACTTCTCCAGAGTGGCTGTTGGCAATTTACATCCCGCCTATCAGTGTAGCAAGGCTGCCATTTCTCCATGGCCTGTCCTGCATTTCTGGTTTTGACACTTTTTGCAGCATGGCCCTTTTGACCGATGGGAAGCGAGACTTCTTTGTATCGCTGATTTGCCTTTCCAGGTTGCTTGGTTGGCCAAAAAGGGCGTATGCGTTTTTTCCTGAATATATTCAGGAAAAAACGCATACGCCCTTTTTGGCCAAGGGCATCATTGTCGACGTTTTGCTGCTTTTCATGTGCTTTAAAGGCTATTCGTATCTACCTCCTGAAATCTGTTTCCTGCAATTCTGCCTTGCTTTCAAATCCTCTTCGTTGCCTTCCCTCAATATATCTGTGGATGAGAGTTATCATTTATAACTCTGCGGGTTTGTGAATTGCAGTTTCCCTGAGCTCCATTTTTCAACTGTCTTTTTTGGGAGCTGGCCGCAAAAGCGCGGGATTGCCTCAGGCCCTATTCTGCTTCTGGGCGGCAGGCTGAGCCTGTGGTTAATTCTTCTTCCTGTTGGGAAAATAGAGTGACCTGTGCCTGTCCCAACACCTAGATCTAGTCTCTCATTGGTTGCCCCCTTCCCTTTCATCCTCAGGACAAATTGCAACCTGTACGGAACAGGAGGTTAAAGGTGCTGATTAGCCAAGTAGGGAGATTACTAGTAAAGAAGCTGGAATGGCGAACCCGAGCACAAGGAGATGAGAAATGAGGTGCATTTTAGAAACCTTTTCCGATCACACGGTGTACCATCTTCTGGGTTTCTCATGCAAGTTTTCGATGTAGGAAATGCCCTTGAACCTGGAGATTTGGGACCCATGGGATGGGTACCACGCAGTATTACTTTAAAGGGTCTGCGTTTGCTCACCCAACCTCACCAAACCTGTCAGCCCCAAGAGTGTCCACCCTTATGTCTCATCCAGCTGTGGGTCTAGATATGGTCAATCCAGGTTGCATCACAGCCCCTGAACGAATTTTGTAAGAATTTCTCTCTCTTTCACTGTCTTTGTTTTACGGGTTTTTAAAAGTAATTTATTTTTATAATGGGGTTTAGCTGCTTTTCACAGCTCTGTTTATGCAGCTTTACACCCACTTGACTTACTTCCAGAGAGATATCAATACATAGGTTTTAAGATTCTTACTAGTCAGATATATTCTTGTGCGGTGAATAGGGGGTGTTGAGTCCAGTTCACTGAGCAAGGAGTAGGTCTTGTCTATTACATATTGGGTGTATGGAACGGTATCTGAGCTAATTTGAAACCCTTGTTTTACGCATCACCCCACCTCAACTTTCCTGTTAAGCAGCCATAGTGTGTTTTCTAAACGTGTGACTCTGTTCTCTTTTGTAATTCAGTTCAAGTGTAGCGGTTTTTACATTCCGTCTATAAGTGATAGCTTATGATAAGTGTCTTTTTCTGTGTGACTTATTTCACTTAGAATCGTCATACCTAAATCCACTCATCTTGCTTCTACTAGCCTTATGACATTGATTTCATGTCTGAGTGATATTCCATTGTACTTAAGGACAACAACTATTTTATCCATTTTTCTCTTTCCTGGGATATTTAAGGTGTCATGAAGTGGAGGTTCTTGTCAACAGAGCAGCCCTAAACTTTGGGGTGCCTGTGTCTTGCTGATTTTTAGTTTTCCCAATTTATACGCCTATGAGTGGACGTGCCCTATGCTCCCTGAGCTGTTTTTTTTCGATGTTTCAGGACACAACGTACACTTCTCCAGAGTGGCTGTTGGCAATTTACATCCCGCCCATCAGTGTAGCAAGGCTGCCATTTCTCTATGGCCTGTCCTGCATTTCTGGTTTTGACACTTTTTGCAGCATGGCCCTTTTGACCGATGGGAAGCGAGACTTCTATGTAGCGCTGATTTGCCTTTCCAGGTTGCTTGGTTGGCCAAAAAGTGCGTATGCGTTTTTTCCTGAATATATTCAGGAAAAAACGCATACGCCCTTTTTGGCCAAGGGCATCATTGTCGACGTTTTGCCGCTTTTCATGTGCTTTAAAGGCGATTCGAATCTACCTCCTGAAATCTGTTTCCTGCAATTCTGCCTTGCTTTCAAATCCTCTTCGTTGCCTTCCCTCAATATATTTGTGGACGATAGTTATCATTTATAACTCTGCAGGTTTGTGAATTGCAGTTTCCCTGAGCTCCATTTTTCAACTGTCTTTTTTGGGAGCTGACCGCAAAAGCACGGGATTGCCTCAGGCCCTATTCTGGTTCCGGGCGGCAGGCTGAGCCTGTGGTTAATTCTTCTTCCTGGTGGGAAAATAGAGTGACCTCTGCCTGTCCCAACACCTAGATCTAGTCTCTCATTGGTTGCCCCTCTTCCCGTTCATCCTCAGGACAAATTGCAACCTGTAGGGAACAGGAGGTTAAAGGTGCTGATTCTCCAAGTAGGGAGATTGCTAGTAAAGTAGCTGGAAAGGCGAACCCGAGCACAAGGAGATGAGAAATGAGGTGCGTTTTAGAACCCTTTGAAAATCACACGGTGTACCATCTTCTGGGTTTCTCATGCATGTTTTCGATGTAGGAAGATGCCCTTGAACCTGGAGATTTGGTTCCCATGGGATGGGTACCACGCAGTATTACTTTAAAGGGTCTGCGTTTTCTCACCCAACCTCACCCAACCTCTCAGCCCCAAGAGTGTCCACCCTTATGTCTCATCCAGCTGTGGGTCTAGATATGGTCAATCCAGGTTGCATCACAGCCTCTGAACGAATTTTGTAAGAATTTCTCTCTCTTTCACTGTCTTTGTTTTACGGGTTTTTAAAAGTAATTTATTTTTATAATGGGGTTTAGCTGCTTTTCACGGCTGTGTTTATGCGGTTTACACCCTCTTGACTCACTTCCAGAGAGATATCAATACATAGGTTTTAAGATTCTTACTAGTCAGATATATTATTGTGCGGTGAATAGGGGGTGTTGAGTTCAGTTCACTGAGCAAGGAGTAGGTCTTGTCTATTACATATTGGGTGTATGGAACGATACCTCAGCGAATTTGAAACCCTTGTTTTATGCATCACCCCACCTCACCTTTCCCGTTAAGCAGCCATAGTGTGTTTTCTAAACGTGTGACTCTGTTCTCTTTTGTAATTCAGTTCAAGTGTAGCGGTTTTTACATTCCGTCTATAAGTGATAGCTTATGATAAGTGTCTTTTTCTGTGTGACTTATTTCACTTAGAATCGTCATACCTAAATCCACTCATCTTGCTTCTACTAGCCTTTTGACATTGATTTCATGTCTGAGTGATATTCCATTGTACTTAAGGACAACAACTATTTTATCCATTTTTCTCTTTCCTGGGATATTTAAGGTGTCATGAAGTGGAGGTTCTTGTCAACAGAGCAGCCCTAAACTTTGGGGTGCCTGTGTCTTGCTGATTTTTAGTTTTCCCAATTTATACGCCTATGAGTGGACGTGCCCTATGCTCCCTGAGCTGTTTTTTTTCGATGTTTCAGGACACAACGTACACTTCTCCAGAGTGGCTGTTGGCAATTTACATCCCGCCCATCAGTGTAGCAAGGCTGCCATTTCTCTATGGCCTGTCCTGCATTTCTGGTTTTGACACTTTTTGCAGCATGGCCCTTTTGACCGATGGGAAGCGAGACTTCTATGTAGCGCTGATTTGCCTTTCCAGGTTGCTTGGTTGGCCAAAAAGTGCGTATGCGTTTTTTCCTGAATATATTCAGGAAAAAACACATACGCCCTTTTTGGCCAAGGGCATCATTGTCGACGTTTTGCCGCTTTTCATGTGCTTTAAAGGCGATTCGAATCTACCTCCTGAAATCTGTTTCCTGCAATTCTGCCTTGCTTTCAAATCCTCTTCGTTGCCTTCCCTCAATATATTTGTGGACGATAGTTATCATTTATAACTCTGCAGGTTTGTGAATTGCAGTTTCCCTGAGCTCCATTTTTCAACTGTCTTTTTTGGGAGCTGACCGCAAAAGCACGGGATTGCCTCAGGCCCTATTCTGGTTCCGGGCGGCAGGCTGAGCCTGTGGTTAATTCTTCTTCCTGGTGGGAAAATAGAGTGACCTCTGCCTGTCCCAACACCTAGATCTAGTCTCTCATTGGTTGCCCCTCTTCCCGTTCATCCTCAGGACAAATTGCAACCTGTAGGGAACAGGAGGTTAAAGGTGCTGATTCTCCAAGTAGGGAGATTGCTAGTAAAGTAGCTGGAAAGGCGAACCCGAGCACAAGGAGATGAGAAATGAGGTGCGTTTTAGAACCCTTTGAAAATCACACGGTGTACCATCTTCTGGGTTTCTCATGCATGTTTTCGATGTAGGAAGATGCCCTTGAACCTGGAGATTTGGTTCCCATGGGATGGGTACCACGCAGTATTACTTTAAAGGGTCTGCGTTTTCTCACCCAACCTCACCCAACCTCTCAGCCCCAAGAGTGTCCACCCTTATGTCTCATCCAGCTGTGGGTCTAGATATGGTCAATCCAGGTTGCATCACAGCCTCTGAACGAATTTTGTAAGAATTTCTCTCTCTTTCACTGTCTTTGTTTTACGGGTTTTTAAAAGTAATTTATTTTTATAATGGGGTTTAGCTGCTTTTCACGGCTGTGTTTATGCGGTTTACACCCTCTTGACTCACTTCCAGAGAGATATCAATACATAGGTTTTAAGATTCTTACTAGTCAGATATATTCTTGTGCGGTGAATAGGGGGTGTTGAGTTCAGTTCACTGAGCAAGGAGTAGGTCTTGTCTATTACATATTGGGTGTATGGAACGATACCTCAGCGAATTTGAAACCCTTGTTTTATGCATCACCCCACCTCACCTTTCCCGTTAAGCAGCTATAGTGTGTTTTCTAAACGTGTGAGTCTGTTCTGTTTTGTAATTCAGTTCAAGTGTAGCGGTTTTTACATTCCCTCTATAAGTGATAGCTTATGATAAGTGTCTTTTTCTGTGTGACTTATTTCACTTAGAATCGTCGTTCCTAACTCCACTCATCTTGCTTCTACTAGCCTTATAACATTGATTTCATGTCTGAGTGATATTCCATTGTACATAAGGACCACAACTTCTTTATCCATTTTTCTCTTTCCTGGGATATTTAAGGTGTCATGAAGTGGAGGTTCTTGTCAACAGAGCAGCCCTAAACTTTCGGGTGCGTGTGTCTTGCTGATTTTTAGTTTTTCCAATTTATACGCCCATGAGGGTACGTGCCCTATGCTCCCTAAGCTGTTTTTTTTCGATGTTTCAGGACACAACGTACACTTCTCCAGAGTGGCTGTTGGCAATTTACATCCCGCCCATCAGTGTAGCAAGGCTGCCATTTCTCCATGGCCTGTCCTGCATTTCTCGTTTTGACAATTTATGCAGCATGGCCCTTTTCACCGATGGGAAGCGAGACTTCTTTGTAGCGCTGATTTGCTTTTCCAGGTTGCTTGGTTGGCCAGAAAGGGCGTATGCGTTTTTTCCTGAATATATTCAGGAAAAAACGCATACGCCCTTTTTGGCCAAGGGCATCATTGTCGACGTTTTGCCGCTTTTCATGTGCTTTAAAGGCGATTCGTATCTACCTCCTGAAATCTGTTTCCTGCAATTCTTCCTTGCTTTCAAATCCTCTTCGTTGCCTTCCCTCAATATATCTGTGGATGAGAGTTATCATTTATAACTCTGCGGGTTTGTGAATTGCAGTTTCCCTGAGCTCCATTTTTCAACTCGCTTTTTTGGGAGCTGGCCGCAAAAGTGCGGGATTGCCTCAGGCCCTATTCTGCTTCTGGGCGGCAGGCTGAGCCTGTGGTTAATTCTTCTTCCTGGTGGGAAAATAGAGTGACCTCTGCCTGTCCCAACACCTAGATCTAGTCTCTCATTGGTTGCCCCTCTTCCCGTTCATCCTCAGGACAAATTGCAACCTGTAGGGAACAGGAGGTTAAAGGTGCTGATTCTCCAAGTAGGGAGATTGCTAGTAAAGTAGCTGGAATGGCGAAACCGAGCACAAGGAGATGAGAAATGAGGTGCGTTTTAGAAACCTTTCAAAATCACACGGTGTACCATCTTCTGGGTTTCTCATGCATGTTTTCGATGTAGGAAGATGCCCTTGAACCTGGAGATTTGGGACCCATGGGATGGGTACCACGCAGTATTACTTTAAAGGGTCTGCGTTTGCTCACCCAACCTCACCCAACCTCTCAGCCCCAAGAGTGTCCACCCTTATGTCTCATCCAGGTGTGGGTCTAGATATGGTCAATCCAGGTTGCATCACAGCCTCTGAACGAATTTTGTAAGAATTTCTCTCTCTTTCACTGTCTTTTTTTTACGGGTTTTTAAAAGTAATTTATTTTTATAATGGGGTTTAGATGCTTTTCATGGTTGTGTTTATGCGGCTTTACACCCACTTGACTCACTTCCAGACAGATATCAATACATAGGTTTTAAGATTCTTACTAGTCACATATATTCTTGTGCGGGGAATAGGGGGTGTTGAGTCCAGTTCACTGAGCAAGGAGTAGGTCTTGTCTATTACATATTGGGTGTATGGAACGGTATCTGAGCGAATTTGAAACCCTTGTTTTATGCATCACCCCACCTCACCATTCCCGTTAAGCAGCCATAGTGTGTTTTCTAAACGTGTGACTCTGTTCTGTTTTGTAATTCAGTTCAAGTGTAGCGGTTTTTACATTCCCTCTATAAGTGATAGCTTATGATAAGTGTCTTTTTCTGTGTGACTTATTTCACTTAGAATCGTCGTACCTAACTCCACTCATCTTGCTTCTACTAGCCTTATGAGACATTGATTTCATGTCTGAGTGATATTCCATTGTACATAAGGACCACAACTTCTTTATCCATTTTTCTCTTTCCTGGGATATTTAAGGTGTCATGAAGTGGAGGTTCTTGTCAACAGAGCAGCCCTAAACTTTCCGGTGCCTGTGTCTTGCTGATTTTTAGTTTTTCCAATTTATACGCCCATGAGTGGACGTGCCCTATGCTCCCTAAGCTGTTTTTTTTCGATGTTTCAGGACACAACGTACACTTCTCCAGAGTGGCTGTTGGCAATTTACATCCCGCCTATCAGTGTAGCAAGGCTGCCATTTCTCCATGGCCTGTCCTGCATTTCTGGTTTTGACACTTTTTGCAGCATGGCCCTTTTGACCGATGGGAAGCGAGACTTCTTTGTAGCGCTGATTTGCCTTTCCAGGTTGCTTGGTTGGCCAAAAAGGGCGTATGCGTTTTTTCCTGAATATATTCAGGAAAAAACGTATACGCCCTTTTTGGCCAAGGGCATCATTGTCGACGTTTTGCCGCTTTTCATGTGCTTTAAAGGCGATTCGTATCTACCTCCTGAAATCTGTTTCCTGCAATTCTGCCTTGCTTTCAAATCCTCTTCGTTGCCTTCCCTCAATATATCTGTGGATGAGAGTTATCATTTATAACTCTGCGGGTTTGTGAATTGCAGTTTCCCTGAACTCCATTTTTCAACTGTCTTTTTTGGGAGCTGGCCGCAAAAGCGCGGGATTGCCTCAGGCCCTATTCTGCTTCTGGGCGGCAGGCTGAGCCTGTGGTTAATTCTTCTTCCTGTTGGGAAAATAGAGTGACCTGTGCCTGTCCCAACACCTAGATCTAGTCTCTCATTGGTTGCCCCCTTCCCTTTCATCCTCAGGACAAATTGCAACCTGTACGGAACAGGAGGTTAAAGGTGCTGATTAGCCAAGTAGGGAGATTACTAGTAAAGAAGCTGGAATGGCGAACCCGAGCACAAGGAGATGAGAAATGAGGTGCATTTTAGAAACCTTTTCCGATCACACGGTGTACCATCTTCTGGGTTTCTCATGCAAGTTTTCGATGTAGGAAATGCCCTTGAACCTGGAGATTTGGGACCCATGGGATGGGTACCACGCAGTATTACTTTAAAGGGTCTGCGTTTGCTCACCCAACCTCACCAAACCTGTCAGCCCCAAGAGTGTCCACCCTTATGTCTCATCCAGCTGTGGGTCTAGATATGGTCAATCCAGGTTGCATCACAGCCCCTGAACGAATTTTGTAAGAATTTCTCTCTCTTTCACTGTCTTTGTTTTACGGGTTTTTAAAAGTAATTTATTTTTATAATGGGGTTTAGCTGCTTTTCACAGCTCTGTTTATGCAGCTTTACACCCACTTGACTTACTTCCAGAGAGATATCAATACATAGGTTTTAAGATTCTTACTAGTCAGATATATTCTTGTGCGGTGAATAGGGGGTGTTGAGTCCAGTTCACTGAGCAAGGAGTAGGTCTTGTCTATTACATATTGGGTGTATGGAACGGTATCTGAGCTAATTTGAAACCCTTGTTTTACGCATCACCCCACCTCAACTTTCCCGTTAAGCAGCCATAGTGTGTTTTCTAAACGTGTGACTCTGTTCTCTTTTGTAATTCAGTTCAAGTGTAGCGGTTTTTACATTCCGTCTATAAGTGATAGCTTATGATAAGTGTGTTTTTCTGTGTGACTTATTTCACTTAGAATCGTCATACCTAAATCCACTCATCTTGCTTCTACTAGCCTTATGACATTGATTTCATGTCTGAGTGATATTCCATTGTACTTAAGGACAACAACTATTTTATCCATTTTTCTCTTTCCTGGGATATTTAAGGTGTCATGAAGTGGAGGTTCTTGTCAACAGAGCAGCCCTAAACTTTGGGGTGCCTGTGTCTTGCTGATTTTTAGTTTTCCCAATTTATACGCCTATGAGTGGACGTGCCCTATGCTCCCTAAGCTGTTTTTTTTCGATGTTTCAGGACACAACGTACACTTCTCCAGAGTGGCTGTTGGCAATTTACATCCCGCCCATCAGTGTAGCAAGGCTGCCATTTCTCTATGGCCTGTCCTGCATTTCTGGTTTTGACACTTTTTGCAGCATGGCCCTTTTGACCGATGGGAAGCGAGACTTCTATGTAGCGCTGATTTGCCTTTCCAGGTTGCTTGGTTGGCCAAAAAGGGCGTATGCGTTTTTTCCTGAATATATTCAGGAAAAAACGCATACGCCCTTTTTGGCCAAGGGCATCATTGTCGACGTTTTGCCGCTTTTCATGTGCTTTAAAGGCGATTCGAATCTACCTCCTGAAATCTGTTTCCTGCAATTCTGCCTTGCTTTCAAATCCTCTTCGTTGCCTTCCCTCAATATATTTGTGGACGATAGTTATCATTTATAACTCTGCAGGTTTGTGAATTGCAGTTTCCCTGAGCTCCATTTTTCAACTGTCTTTTTTGGGAGCTGACCGCAAAAGCACGGGATTGCCTCAGGCCCTATTCTGGTTCCGGGCGGCAGGCTGAGCCTGTGGTTAATTCTTCTTCCTGGTGGGAAAATAGAGTGACCTCTGCCTGTCCCAACACCTAGATCTAGTCTCTCATTGGTTGCCCCTCTTCCCGTTCATCCTCAGGACAAATTGCAACCTGTAGGGAACAGGAGGTTAAAGGTGCTGATTCTCCAAGTAGGGAGATTGCTAGTAAAGTAGCTGGAAAGGCGAACCCGAGCACAAGGAGATGAGAAATGAGGTGCGTTTTAGAACCCTTTGAAAATCACACGGTGTACCATCTTCTGGGTTTCTCATGCATGTTTTCGATGTAGGAAGATGCCCTTGAACCTGGAGATTTGGTTCCCATGGGATGGGTACCACGCAGTATTACTTTAAAGGGTCTGCGTTTTCTCACCCAACCTCACCCAACCTCTCAGCCCCAAGAGTGTCCACCCTTATGTCTCATCCAGCTGTGGGTCTAGATATGGTCAATCCAGGTTGCATCACAGCCTCTGAACGAATTTTGTAAGAATTTCTCTCTCTTTCACTGTCTTTGTTTTACGGGTTTTTAAAAGTAATTTATTTTTATAATGGGGTTTAGCTGCTTTTCACGGCAGTGTTTATGCGGTTTACACCCTCTTGACTCACTTCCAGAGAGATATCAATACATAGGTTTTAAGATTCTTACTAGTCAGATATATTCTTGTGCGGTGAATAGGGGGTGTTGAGTTCAGTTCACTGAGCAAGGAGTAGGTCTTGTCTATTACATATTGGGTGTATGGAACGATACCTCAGCGAATTTGAAACCCTTGTTTTATGCATCACCCCACCTCACCTTTCCCGTTAAGCAGCCATAGTGTGTTTTCTAAACGTGTGAGTCTGTTCTGTTTTGTAATTCAGTTCAAGTGTAGCGGTTTTTACATTCCCTCTATAAGTGATAGCTTATGATAAGTGTCTTTTTCTGTGTGACTTATTTCACTTAGAATCGTTGTTCCTAACTCCACTCATCTTGCTTCTACTAGCCTTATAACATTGATTTCATGTCTGAGTGATATTCCATTGTACATAAGGACCACAACTTCTTTATCCATTTTTCTCTTTCCTGGGATATTTAAGGTGTCATGAAGTGGAGGTTCTTGTCAACAGAGCAGCCCTAAACTTTCGGGTGCGTGTGTCTTGCTGATTTTTAGTTTTTCCAATTTATACGCCCATGAGGGTACGTGCCCTATGCTCCCTAAGCTGTTTTTTTTCGATGTTTCAGGACACAACGTACACTTCTCCAGAGTGGCTGTTGGCAATTTACATCCCGCCCATCAGTGTAGCAAGGCTGCCATTTCTCCATGGCCTGTCCTGCATTTCTCGTTTTGACAATTTATGCAGCATGGCCCTTTTCACCGATGGGAAGCGAGACTTCTTTGTAGCGCTGATTTGCTTTTCCAGGTTGCTTGGTTGGCCAGAAAGGGCGTATGCGTTTTTTCATGAATATATTCAGGAAAAAACGCATACGCCCTTTTTGGCCAAGGGCATCATTGTCGATGTTTTGCCGCTTTTCATGTGCTTTAAAGGCGATTCGTATCTACCTCCTGAAATCTGTTTCCTGCAATTCTTCCTTGCTTTCAAATCCTCTTCGTTGCCTTCCCTCAATATATCTGTGGATGAGAGTTATCATTTATAACTCTGCGGGTTTGTGAATTGCAGTTTCCCTGAGCTCCATTTTTCAACTCGCTTTTTTGGGAGCTGGCCGCAAAAGTGCGGGATTGCCTCAGGCCCTATTCTGCTTCTGGGCGGCAGGCTGAGCCTGTGGTTAATTCTTCTTCCTGGTGGGAAAATAGAGTGACCTCTGCCTGTCCCAACACCTAGATCTAGTCTCTCATTGGTTGCCCCTCTTCCCGTTCATCCTCAGGACAAATTGCAACCTGTAGGGAACAGGAGGTTAAAGGTGCTGATTCTCCAAGTAGGGAGATTGCTAGTAAAGTAGCTGGAATGGCGAAACCGAGCACAAGGAGATGAGAAATGAGGTGCGTTTTAGAAACCTTTCAAAATCACACGGTGTACCATCTTCTGGGTTTCTCATGCATGTTTTCGATGTAGGAAGATGCCCTTGAACCTGGAGATTTGGGACCCATGGGATGGGTACCACGCAGTATTACTTTAAAGGGTCTGCGTTTGCTCACCCAACCTCACCCAACCTCTCAGCCCCAAGAGTGTCCACCCTTATGTCTCATCCAGCTGTGGGTCTAGATATGGTCAATCCAGGTTGCATCACAGCCTCTGAAGGAATTTTGTAAGAATTACTCTCTCTTTCACTGTCTTTGTTTTACGGGTTTTTAAAAGTAATTTATTTTTATAATGGGGTTTAGCTGCCTTTCATGGCTGTGTTTATGCGGCTTTACACCCACTTGACTCACTTCCAGACAGATATCAATACATAGGTTTTAAGATTCTTACTAGTCACATATATTCTTGTGCGGGGAATAGGGGGTTTTGAGTCCACTTCACTGAGCAAGGAGTAGGTCTTGTCTATTACATATTGGGTGTATGGAACGGTATCTGAGCGAATTTGAAACCCTTGTTTTATGCATCACCCCACCTCACCATTCCCGTTAAGCAGCCATAGTGTGTTTTCTAAACGTGTGACTCTGTTCTGTTTTGTAATTCAGTTCAAGTGTAGCGGTTTTTACATTCCCTCTATAAGTGATAGCTTATGATAAGTGTCTTTTTCTGTGTGACTTATTTCACTTAGAATCGTCGTACCTAACTCCACTCATCTTGCTTCTACTAGCCTTATGACATTGATTTCATGTCTGAGTGATATTCCATTGTACATAAGGACCACAACTTCTTTATCCATTTTTCTCTTTCCTGGGATATTTAAGGTGTCATGAAGTGGAGGTTCTTGTCAACAGAGCAGCCCTAAACTTTCCGGTGCCTGTGTCTTGCTGATTTTTAGTTTTTCCAATTTATACGCCCATGAGTGGACGTGCCCTATGCTCCCTAAGCTGTTTTTTTTCGATGTTTCAGGACACAACGTACACTTCTCCAGAGTGGCTGTTGGCAATTTACATCCCGCCTATCAGTGTAGCAAGGCTGCCATTTCTCCATGGCCTGTCCTGCATTTCTGGTTTTGACACTTTTTGCAGCATGGCCCTTTTGACCGATGGGAAGCGAGACTTCTTTGTATCGCTGATTTGCCTTTCCAGGTTGCTTGGTTGGCCAAAAAGGGCGTATGCGTTTTTTCCTGAATATATTCAGGAAAAAACGCATACGCCCTTTTTGGCCAAGGGCATCATTGTCGACGTTTTGCTGCTTTTCATGTGCTTTAAAGGCTATTCGTATCTACCTCCTGAAATCTGTTTCCTGCAATTCTGCCTTGCTTTCAAATCCTCTTCGTTGCCTTCCCTCAATATATCTGTGGATGAGAGTTATCATTTATAACTCTGCGGGTTTGTGAATTGCAGTTTCCCTGAGCTCCATTTTTCAACTGTCTTTTTTGGGAGCTGGCCGCAAAAGCGCGGGATTGCCTCAGGCCCTATTCTGCTTCTGGGCGGCAGGCTGAGCCTGTGGTTAATTCTTCTTCCTGTTGGGAAAATAGAGTGACCTGTGCCTGTCCCAACACCTAGATCTAGTCTCTCATTGGTTGCCCCCTTCCCTTTCATCCTCAGGACAAATTGCAACCTGTACGGAACAGGAGGTTAAAGGTGCTGATTAGCCAAGTAGGGAGATTACTAGTAAAGAAGCTGGAATGGCGAACCCGAGCACAAGGAGATGAGAAATGAGGTGCATTTTAGAAACCTTTTCCGATCACACGGTGTACCATCTTCTGGGTTTCTCATGCAAGTTTTCGATGTAGGAAATGCCCTTGAACCTGGAGATTTGGGACCCATGGGATGGGTACCACGCAGTATTACTTTAAAGGGTCTGCGTTTGCTCACCCAACCTCACCAAACCTGTCAGCCCCAAGAGTGTCCACCCTTATGTCTCATCCAGCTGTGGGTCTAGATATGGTCAATCCAGGTTGCATCACAGCCCCTGAACGAATTTTGTAAGAATTTCTCTCTCTTTCACTGTCTTTGTTTTACGGGTTTTTAAAAGTAATTTATTTTTATAATGGGGTTTAGCTGCTTTTCACAGCTCTGTTTATGCAGCTTTACACCCACTTGACTTACTTCCAGAGAGATATCAATACATAGGTTTTAAGATTCTTACTAGTCAGATATATTCTTGTGCGGTGAATAGGGGGTGTTGAGTCCAGTTCACTGAGCAAGGAGTAGGTCTTGTCTATTACATATTGGGTGTATGGAACGGTATCTGAGCTAATTTGAAACCCTTGTTTTACGCATCACCCCACCTCAACTTTCCTGTTAAGCAGCCATAGTGTGTTTTCTAAACGTGTGACTCTGTTCTCTTTTGTAATTCAGTTCAAGTGTAGCGGTTTTTACATTCCGTCTATAAGTGATAGCTTATGATAAGTGTCTTTTTCTGTGTGACTTATTTCACTTAGAATCGTCATACCTAAATCCACTCATCTTGCTTCTACTAGCCTTATGACATTGATTTCATGTCTGAGTGATATTCCATTGTACTTAAGGACAACAACTATTTTATCCATTTTTCTCTTTCCTGGGATATTTAAGGTGTCATGAAGTGGAGGTTCTTGTCAACAGAGCAGCCCTAAACTTTGGGGTGCCTGTGTCTTGCTGATTTTTAGTTTTCCCAATTTATACGCCTATGAGTGGACGTGCCCTATGCTCCCTAAGCTGTTTTTTTTCGATGTTTCAGGACACAACGTACACTTCTCCAGAGTGGCTGTTGGCAATTTACATCCCTCCCATCAGTGTAGCAAGGCTGCCATTTCTCTATGGCCTGTCCTGCATTTCTGGTTTTGACACTTTTTGCAGCATGGCCCTTTTGACCGATGGGAAGCGAGACTTCTATGTAGCGCTGATTTGCCTTTCCAGGTTGCTTGGTTGGCCAAAAAGGGCGTATGCGTTTTTTCCTGAATATATTCAGGAAAAAACGCATACGCCCTTTTTGGCCAAGGGCATCATTGTCGACGTTTTGCCGCTTTTCATGTGCTTTAAAGGCGATTCGAATCTACCTCCTGAAATCTGATTCCTGCAATTCTGCCTTGCTTTCAAATCCTCTTCGTTGCCTTCCCTCAATATATTTGTGGACGATAGTTATCATTTATAACTCTGCAGGTTTGTGAATTGCAGTTTCCCTGAGCTCCATTTTTCAACTGTCTTTTTTGGGAGCTGACCGCAAAAGCACGGGATTGCCTCAGGCCCTATTCTGGTTCCGGGCGGCAGGCTGAGCCTGTGGTTAATTCTTCTTCCTGGTGGGAAAATAGAGTGACCTCTGCCTGTCCCAACACCTAGATCTAGTCTCTCATTGGTTGCCCCTCTTCCCGTTCATCCTCAGGACAAATTGCAACCTGTAGGGAACAGGAGGTTAAAGGTGCTGATTCTCCAAGTAGGGAGATTGCTAGTAAAGTAGCTGGAAAGGCGAACCCGAGCACAAGGAGATGAGAAATGAGGTGCGTTTTAGAACCCTTTGAAAATCACACGGTGTACCATCTTCTGGGTTTCTCATGCATGTTTTCGATGTAGGAAGATGCCCTTGAACCTGGAGATTTGGTTCCCATGGGATGGGTACCACGCAGTATTACTTTAAAGGGTCTGCGTTTTCTCACCCAACCTCACCCAACCTCTCAGCCCCAAGAGTGTCCACCCTTATGTCTCATCCAGCTGTGGGTCTAGATATGGTCAATCCAGGTTGCATCACAGCCTCTGAACGAATTTTGTAAGAATTTCTCTCTCTTTCACTGTCTTTGTTTTACGGGTTTTTAAAAGTAATTTATTTTTATAATGGGGTTTAGCTGCTTTTCACGGCTGTGTTTATGCGGTTTACACCCTCTTGACTCACTTCCAGAGAGATATCAATACATAGGTTTTAAGATTCTTACTAGTCAGATATATTCTTGTGCGGTGAATAGGGGGTGTTGAGTTCAGTTCACTGAGCAAGGAGTAGGTCTTGTCTATTACATATTGGGTGTATGGAACGATACCTCAGCGAATTTGAAACCCTTGTTTTATGCATCACCCCACCTCACCTTTCCCGTTAAGCAGCCATAGTGTGTTTTCTAAACGTGTGAGTCTGTTCTGTTTTGTAATTCAGTTCAAGTGTAGCGGTTTTTACATTCCCTCTATAAGTGATAGCTTATGATAAGTGTCTTTTTCTGTGTGACTTATTTCACTTAGAATCGTCGTTCCTAACTCCACTCATCTTGCTTCTACTAGCCTTATAACATTGATTTCATGTCTGAGTGATATTCCATTGTACATAAGGACCACAACTTCTTTATCCATTTTTCTCTTTCCTGGGATATTTAAGGTGTCATGAAGTGGAGGTTCTTGTCAACAGAGCAGCCCTAAACTTTCGGGTGCGTGTGTCTTGCTGATTTTTAGTTTTTCCAATTTATACGCCCATGAGGGTACGTGCCCTATGCTCCCTAAGCTGTTTTTTTTCGATGTTTCAGGACACAACGTACACTTCTCCAGAGTGGCTGTTGGCAATTTACATCCCGCCCATCAGTGTAGCAAGGCTGCCATTTCTCCATGGCCTGTCCTGCATTTCTCGTTTTGACAATTTATGCAGCATGGCCCTTTTCACCGATGGGAAGCGAGACTTCTTTGTAGCGCTGATTTGCTTTTCCAGGTTGCTTGGTTGGCCAGAAAGGGCGTATGCGTTTTTTCCTGAATATATTCAGGAAAAAACGCATACGCCCTTTTTGGCCAAGGGCATCATTGTCGATGTTTTGCCGCTTTTCATGTGCTTTAAAGGCGATTCGTATCTACCTCCTGAAATCTGTTTCCTGCAATTCTTCCTTGCTTTCAAATCCTCTTCGTTGCCTTCCCTCAATATATCTGTGGATGAGAGTTATCATTTATAACTCTGCGGGTTTGTGAATTGCAGTTTCCCTGAGCTCCATTTTTCAACTCGGTTTTTTGGGAGCTGGCCGCAAAAGTGCGGGATTGCCTCAGGCCCTATTCTGCTTCTGGGCGGCAGGCTGAGCCTGTGGTTAATTCTTCTTCCTGGTGGGAAAATAGAGTGACCTCTGCCTGTCCCAACACCTAGATCTAGTCTCTCATTGGTTGCCCCTCTTCCCGTTCATCCTCAGGACAAATTGCAACCTGTAGGGAACAGGAGGTTAAAGGTGCTGATTCTCCAAGTAGGGAGATTGCTAGTAAAGTAGCTGGAATGGCGAAACCGAGCACAAGGAGATGAGAAATGAGGTGCGTTTTAGAAACCTTTCAAAATCACACGGTGTACCATCTTCTGGGTTTCTCATGCATGTTTTCGATGTAGGAAGATGCCCTTGAACCTGGAGATTTGGGACCCATGGGATGGGTACCACGCAGTATTACTTTAAAGGGTCTGCGTTTGCTCACCCAACCTCACCCAACCTCTCAGCCCCAAGAGTGTCCACCCTTATGTCTCATCCAGGTGTGGGTCTAGATATGGTCAATCCAGGTTGCATCACAGCCTCTGAACGAATTTTGTAAGAATTTCTCTCTCTTTCACTGTCTTTTTTTTACGGGTTTTTAAAAGTAATTTATTTTTATAATGGGGTTTAGATGCTTTTCATGGTTGTGTTTATGCGGCTTTACACCCACTTGACTCACTTCCAGACAGATATCAATACATAGGTTTTAAGATTCTTACTAGTCACATATATTCTTGTGCGGGGAATAGGGGGTGTTGAGTCCAGTTCACTGAGCAAGGAGTAGGTCTTGTCTATTACATATTGGGTGTATGGAACGGTATCTGAGCGAATTTGAAACCCTTGTTTTATGCATCACCCCACCTCACCATTCCCGTTAAGCAGCCATAGTGTGTTTTCTAAACGTGTGACTCTGTTCTGTTTTGTAATTCAGTTCAAGTGTAGCGGTTTTTACATTCCCTCTATAAGTGATAGCTTATGATAAGTGTCTTTTTCTGTGTGACTTATTTCACTTAGAATCGTCGTACCTAACTCCACTCATCTTGCTTCTACTAGCCTTATGAGACATTGATTTCATGTCTGAGTGATATTCCATTGTACATAAGGACCACAACTTCTTTATCCATTTTTCTCTTTCCTGGGATATTTAAGGTGTCATGAAGTGGAGGTTCTTGTCAACAGAGCAGCCCTAAACTTTCCGGTGCCTGTGTCTTGCTGATTTTTAGTTTTTCCAATTTATACGCCCATGAGTGGACGTGCCCTATGCTCCCTAAGCTGTTTTTTTTCGATGTTTCAGGACACAACGTACACTTCTCCAGAGTGGCTGTTGGCAATTTACATCCCGCCTATCAGTGTAGCAAGGCTGCCATTTCTCCATGGCCTGTCCTGCATTTCTGGTTTTGACACTTTTTGCAGCATGGCCCTTTTGACCGATGGGAAGCGAGACTTCTTTGTAGCGCTGATTTGCCTTTCCAGGTTGCTTGGTTGGCCAAAAAGGGCGTATGCGTTTTTTCCTGAATATATTCAGGAAAAAACGCATACGCCCTTTTTGGCCAAGGGCATCATTGTCGACGTTTTGCCGCTTTTCATGTGCTTTAAAGGCGATTCGTATCTACCTCCTGAAATCTGTTTCCTGCAATTCTGCCTTGCTTTCAAATCCTCTTCGTTGCCTTCCCTCAATATATCTGTGGATGAGAGTTATCATTTATAACTCTGCGGGTTTGTGAATTGCAGTTTCCCTGAACTCCATTTTTCAACTGTCTTTTTTGGGAGCTGGCCGCAAAAGCGCGGGATTGCCTCAGGCCCTATTCTGCTTCTGGGCGGCAGGCTGAGCCTGTGGTTAATTCTTCTTCCTGTTGGGAAAATAGAGTGACCTGTGCCTGTCCCAACACCTAGATCTAGTCTCTCATTGGTTGCCCCCTTCCCTTTCATCCTCAGGACAAATTGCAACCTGTACGGAACAGGAGGTTAAAGGTGCTGATTAGCCAAGTAGGGAGATTACTAGTAAAGAAGCTGGAATGGCGAACCCGAGCACAAGGAGATGAGAAATGAGGTGCATTTTAGAAACCTTTTCCGATCACACGGTGTACCATCTTCTGGGTTTCTCATGCAAGTTTTCGATGTAGGAAATGCCCTTGAACCTGGAGATTTGGGACCCATGGGATGGGTACCACGCAGTATTAATTTAAAGGGTCTGCGTTTGCTCACCCAACCTCACCAAACCTGTCAGCCCCAAGAGTGTCCACCCTTATGTCTCATCCAGCTGTGGGTCTAGATATGGTCAATCCAGGTTGCATCACAGCCCCTGAACGAATTTTGTAAGAATTTCTCTCTCTTTCACTGTCTTTGTTTTACGGGTTTTTAAAAGTAATTTATTTTTATAATGGGGTTTAGCTGCTTTTCACAGCTCTGTTTATGCAGCTTTACACCCACTTGACTTACTTCCAGAGAGATATCAATACATAGGTTTTAAGATTCTTACTAGTCAGATATATTCTTGTGCGGTGAATAGGGGGTGTTGAGTCCAGTTCACTGAGCAAGGAGTAGGTCTTGTCTATTACATATTGGGTGTATGGAACGGTATCTGAGCTAATTTGAAACCCTTGTTTTACGCATCACCCCACCTCAACTTTCCCATTAAGCAGCCATAGTGTGTTTTCTAAACGTGTGACTCTGTTCTCTTTTGTAATTCAGTTCATGTGTAGCGGTTTTTACATTCCGTCTATAAGTGATAGCTTATGATAAGTGTGTTTTTCTGTGTGACTTATTTCACTTAGAATCGTCATACCTAAATCCACTCATCTTGCTTCTACTAGCCTTATGACATTGATTTCATGTCTGAGTGATATTCCATTGTACTTAAGGACAACAACTATTTTATCCATTTTTCTCTTTCCTGGGATATTTAAGGTGTCATGAAGTGGAGGTTCTTGTCAACAGAGCAGCCCTAAACTTTGGGGTGCCTGTGTCTTGCTGATTTTTAGTTTTCCCAATTTATACGCCTATGAGTGGACGTGCCCTATGCTCCCTGAGCTGTTTTTTTTCGATGTTTCAGGACACAACGTACACTTCTCCAGAGTGGCTGTTGGCAATTTACATCCCGCCCATCAGTGTAGCAAGGCTGCCATTTCTCTATGGCCTGTCCTGCATTTCTGGTTTTGACACTTTTTGCAGCATGGCCCTTTTGACCGATGGGAAGCGAGACTTCTATGTAGCGCTGATTTGCCTTTCCAGGTTGCTTGGTTGGCCAAAAAGTGCGTATGCGTTTTTTCCTGAATATATTCAGGAAAAAACGCATACGCCCTTTTTGGCCAAGGGCATCATTGTCGACGTTTTGCCGCTTTTCATGTGCTTTAAAGGCGATTCGAATCTACCTCCTGAAATCTGTTTCCTGCAATTCTGCCTTGCTTTCAAATCCTCTTCGTTGCCTTCCCTCAATATATTTGTGGACGATAGTTATCATTTATAACTCTGCAGGTTTGTGAATTGCAGTTTCCCTGAGCTCCATTTTTCAACTGTCTTTTTTGGGAGCTGACCGCAAAAGCACGGGATTGCCTCAGGCCCTATTCTGGTTCCGGGCGGCAGGCTGAGCCTGTGGTTAATTCTTCTTCCTGGTGGGAAAATAGAGTGACCTCTGCCTGTCCCAACACCTAGATCTAGTCTCTCATTGGTTGCCCCTCTTCCCGTTCATCCTCAGGACAAATTGCAACCTGTAGGGAACAGGAGGTTAAAGGTGCTGATTCTCCAAGTAGGGAGATTGCTAGTAAAGTAGCTGGAAAGGCGAACCCGAGCACAAGGAGATGAGAAATGAGGTGCGTTTTAGAACCCTTTGAAAATCACACGGTGTACCATCTTCTGGGTTTCTCATGCATGTTTTCGATGTAGGAAGATGCCCTTGAACCTGGAGATTTGGTTCCCATGGGATGGGTACCACGCAGTATTACTTTAAAGGGTCTGCGTTTTCTCACCCAACCTCACCCAACCTCTCAGCCCCAAGAGTGTCCACCCTTATGTCTCATCCAGCTGTGGGTCTAGATATGGTCAATCCAGGTTGCATCACAGCCTCTGAACGAATTTTGTAAGAATTTCTCTCTCTTTCACTGTCTTTGTTTTACGGGTTTTTAAAAGTAATTTATTTTTATAATGGGGTTTAGCTGCTTTTCACGGCTGTGTTTATGCGGTTTACACCCTCTTGACTCACTTCCAGAGAGATATCAATACATAGGTTTTAAGATTCTTACTAGTCAGATATATTCTTGTGCGGTGAATAGGGGGTGTTGAGTTCAGTTCACTGAGCAAGGAGTAGGTCTTGTCTATTACATATTGGGTGTATGGAACGATACCTCAGCGAATTTGAAACCCTTGTTTTATGCATCACCCCACCTCACCTTTCCCGTTAAGCAGCCATAGTGTGTTTTCTAAACGTGTGAGTCTGTTCTGTTTTGTAATTCAGTTCAAGTGTAGCGGTTTTTACATTCCCTCTATAAGTGATAGCTTATGATAAGTGTCTTTTTCTGTGTGACTTATTTCACTTAGAATCGTCGTTCCTAACTCCACTCATCTTGCTTCTACTAGCCTTATAACATTGATTTCATGTCTGAGTGATATTCCATTGTACATAAGGACCACAACTTCTTTATCCATTTTTCTCTTTCCTGGGATATTTAAGGTGTCATGAAGTGGAGGTTCTTGTCAACAGAGCAGCCCTAAACTTTCGGGTGCGTGTGTCTTGCTGATTTTTAGTTTTTCCAATTTATACGCCCATGAGGGTACGTGCCCTATGCTCCCTAAGCTGTTTTTTTTCGATGTTTCAGGACACAACGTACACTTCTCCAGAGTGGCTGTTGGCAATTTACATCCCGCCCATCAGTGTAGCAAGGCTGCCATTTCTCCATGGCCTGTCCTGCATTTCTCGTTTTGACAATTTATGCAGCATGGCCCTTTTCACCGATGGGAAGCGAGACTTCTTTGTAGCGCTGATTTGCTTTTCCAGGTTGCTTGGTTGGCCAGAAAGGGCGTATGCGTTTTTTCCTGAATATATTCAGGAAAAAACGCATACGCCCTTTTTGGCCAAGGGCATCATTGTCGACGTTTTGCCGCTTTTCATGTGCTTTAAAGGCGATTCGTATCTACCTCCTGAAATCTGTTTCCTGCAATTCTTCCTTGCTTTCAAATCCTCTTCGTTGCCTTCCCTCAATATATCTGTGGATGAGAGTTATCATTTATAACTCTGCGGGTTTGTGAATTGCAGTTTCCCTGAGCTCCATTTTTCAACTCGCTTTTTTGGGAGCTGGCCGCAAAAGTGCGGGATTGCCTCAGGCCCTATTCTGCTTCTGGGCGGCAGGCTGAGCCTGTGGTTAATTCTTCTTCCTGGTGGGAAAATAGAGTGACCTCTGCCTGTCCCAACACCTAGATCTAGTCTCTCATTGGTTGCCCCTCTTCCCGTTCATCCTCAGGACAAATTGCAACCTGTAGGGAACAGGAGGTTAAAGGTGCTGATTCTCCAAGTAGGGAGATTGCTAGTAAAGTAGCTGGAATGGCGAAACCGAGCACAAGGAGATGAGAAATGAGGTGCGTTTTAGAAACCTTTCAAAATCACACGGTGTACCATCTTCTGGGTTTCTCATGCATGTTTTCGATGTAGGAAGATGCCCTTGAACCTGGAGATTTGGGACCCATGGGATGGGTACCACGCAGTATTACTTTAAAGGGTCTGCGTTTGCTCACCCAACCTCACCCAACCTCTCAGCCCCAAGAGTGTCCACCCTTATGTCTCATCCAGGTGTGGGTCTAGATATGGTCAATCCAGGTTGCATCACAGCCTCTGAACGAATTTTGTAAGAATTTCTCTCTCTTTCACTGTCTTTTTTTTACGGGTTTTTAAAAGTAATTTATTTTTATAATGGGGTTTAGATGCTTTTCATGGTTGTGTTTATGCGGCTTTACACCCACTTGACTCACTTCCAGACAGATATCAATACATAGGTTTTAAGATTCTTACTAGTCACATATATTCTTGTGCGGGGAATAGGGGGTGTTGAGTCCAGTTCACTGAGCAAGGAGTAGGTCTTGTCTATTACATATTGGGTGTATGGAACGGTATCTGAGCGAATTTGAAACCCTTGTTTTATGCATCACCCCACCTCACCATTCCCGTTAAGCAGCCATAGTGTGTTTTCTAAACGTGTGACTCTGTTCTGTTTTGTAATTCAGTTCAAGTGTAGCGGTTTTTACATTCCCTCTATAAGTGATAGCTTATGATAAGTGTCTTTTTCTGTGTGACTTATTTCACTTAGAATCGTCGTACCTAACTCCACTCATCTTGCTTCTACTAGCCTTATGAGACATTGATTTCATGTCTGAGTGATATTCCATTGTACATAAGGACCACAACTTCTTTATCCATTTTTCTCTTTCCTGGGATATTTAAGGTGTCATGAAGTGGAGGTTCTTGTCAACAGAGCAGCCCTAAACTTTCCGGTGCCTGTGTCTTGCTGATTTTTAGTTTTTCCAATTTATACGCCCATGAGTGGACGTGCCCTATGCTCCCTAAGCTGTTTTTTTTCGATGTTTCAGGACACAACGTACACTTCTCCAGAGTGGCTGTTGGCAATTTACATCCCGCCTATCAGTGTAGCAAGGCTGCCATTTCTCCATGGCCTGTCCTGCATTTCTGGTTTTGACACTTTTTGCAGCATGGCCCTTTTGACCGATGGGAAGCGAGACTTCTTTGTAGCGCTGATTTGCCTTTCCAGGTTGCTTGGTTGGCCAAAAAGGGCGTATGCGTTTTTTCCTGAATATATTCAGGAAAAAACGTATACGCCCTTTTTGGCCAAGGGCATCATTGTCGACGTTTTGCCGCTTTTCATGTGCTTTAAAGGCGATTCGTATCTACCTCCTGAAATCTGTTTCCTGCAATTCTGCCTTGCTTTCAAATCCTCTTCGTTGCCTTCCCTCAATATATCTGTGGATGAGAGTTATCATTTATAACTCTGCGGGTTTGTGAATTGCAGTTTCCCTGAACTCCATTTTTCAACTGTCTTTTTTGGGAGCTGGCCGCAAAAGCGCGGGATTGCCTCAGGCCCTATTCTGCTTCTGGGCGGCAGGCTGAGCCTGTGGTTAATTCTTCTTCCTGTTGGGAAAATAGAGTGACCTGTGCCTGTCCCAACACCTAGATCTAGTCTCTCATTGGTTGCCCCCTTCCCTTTCATCCTCAGGACAAATTGCAACCTGTACGGAACAGGAGGTTAAAGGTGCTGATTAGCCAAGTAGGGAGATTACTAGTAAAGAAGCTGGAATGGCGAACCCGAGCACAAGGAGATGAGAAATGAGGTGCATTTTAGAAACCTTTTCCGATCACACGGTGTACCATCTTCTGGGTTTCTCATGCAAGTTTTCGATGTAGGAAATGCCCTTGAACCTGGAGATTTGGGACCCATGGGATGGGTACCACGCAGTATTACTTTAAAGGGTCTGCGTTTGCTCACCCAACCTCACCAAACCTGTCAGCCCCAAGAGTGTCCACCCTTATGTCTCATCCAGCTGTGGGTCTAGATATGGTCAATCCAGGTTGCATCACAGCCCCTGAACGAATTTTGTAAGAATTTCTCTCTCTTTCACTGTCTTTGTTTTACGGGTTTTTAAAAGTAATTTATTTTTATAATGGGGTTTAGCTGCTTTTCACAGCTCTGTTTATGCAGCTTTACACCCACTTGACTTACTTCCAGAGAGATATCAATACATAGGTTTTAAGATTCTTACTAGTCAGATATATTCTTGTGCGGTGAATAGGGGGTGTTGAGTCCAGTTCACTGAGCAAGGAGTAGGTCTTGTCTATTACATATTGGGTGTATGGAACGGTATCTGAGCTAATTTGAAACCCTTGTTTTACGCATCACCCCACCTCAACTTTCCCGTTAAGCAGCCATAGTGTGTTTTCTAAACGTGTGACTCTGTTCTCTTTTGTAATTCAGTTCAAGTGTAGCGGTTTTTACATTCCGTCTATAAGTGATAGCTTATGATAAGTGTGTTTTTCTGTGTGACTTATTTCACTTAGAATCGTCATACCTAAATCCACTCATCTTGCTTCTACTAGCCTTATGACATTGATTTCATGTCTGAGTGATATTCCATTGTACTTAAGGACAACAACTATTTTATCCATTTTTCTCTTTCCTGGGATATTTAAGGTGTCATGAAGTGGAGGTTCTTGTCAACAGAGCAGCCCTAAACTTTGGGGTGCCTGTGTCTTGCTGATTTTTAGTTTTCCCAATTTATACGCCTATGAGTGGACGTGCCCTATGCTCCCTAAGCTGTTTTTTTTCGATGTTTCAGGACACAACGTACACTTCTCCAGAGTGGCTGTTGGCAATTTACATCCCGCCCATCAGTGTAGCAAGGCTGCCATTTCTCTATGGCCTGTCCTGCATTTCTGGTTTTGACACTTTTTGCAGCATGGCCCTTTTGACCGATGGGAAGCGAGACTTCTATGTAGCGCTGATTTGCCTTTCCAGGTTGCTTGGTTGGCCAAAAAGGGCATATGCGTTTTTTCCTGAATATATTCAGGAAAAAACGCATACGCCCTTTTTGGCCAAGGGCATCATTGTCGACGTTTTGCCGCTTTTCATGTGCTTTAAAGGCGATTCGAATCTACCTCCTGAAATCTGTTTCCTGCAATTCTGCCTTGCTTTCAAATCCTCTTCGTTGCCTTCCCTCAATATATTTGTGGACGATAGTTATCATTTATAACTCTGCAGGTTTGTGAATTGCAGTTTCCCTGAGCTCCATTTTTCAACTGTCTTTTTTGGGAGCTGACCGCAAAAGCACGGGATTGCCTCAGGCCCTATTCTGGTTCCGGGCGGCAGGCTGAGCCTGTGGTTAATTCTTCTTCCTGGTGGGAAAATAGAGTGACCTCTGCCTGTCCCAACACCTAGATCTAGTCTCTCATTGGTTGCCCCTCTTCCCGTTCATCCTCAGGACAAATTGCAACCTGTAGGGAACAGGAGGTTAAAGGTGCTGATTCTCCAAGTAGGGAGATTGCTAGTAAAGTAGCTGGAAAGGCGAACCCGAGCACAAGGAGATGAGAAATGAGGTGCGTTTTAGAACCCTTTGAAAATCACACGGTGTACCATCTTCTGGGTTTCTCATGCATGTTTTCGATGTAGGAAGATGCCCTTGAACCTGGAGATTTGGTTCCCATGGGATGGGTACCACGCAGTATTACTTTAAAGGGTCTGCGTTTTCTCACCCAACCTCACCCAACCTCTCAGCCCCAAGAGTGTCCACCCTTATGTCTCATCCAGCTGTGGGTCTAGATATGGTCAATCCAGGTTGCATCACAGCCTCTGAACGAATTTTGTAAGAATTTCTCTCTCTTTCACTGTCTTTGTTTTACGGGTTTTTAAAAGTAATTTATTTTTATAATGGGGTTTAGCTGCTTTTCACGGCAGTGTTTATGCGGTTTACACCCTCTTGACTCACTTCCAGAGAGATATCAATACATAGGTTTTAAGATTCTTACTAGTCAGATATATTCTTGTGCGGTGAATAGGGGGTGTTGAGTTCAGTTCACTGAGCAAGGAGTAGGTCTTGTCTATTACATATTGGGTGTATGGAACGATACCTCAGCGAATTTGAAACCCTTGTTTTATGCATCACCCCACCTCACCTTTCCCGTTAAGCAGCCATAGTGTGTTTTCTAAACGTGTGAGTCTGTTCTGTTTTGTAATTCAGTTCAAGTGTAGCGGTTTTTACATTCCCTCTATAAGTGATAGCTTATGATAAGTGTCTTTTTCTGTGTGACTTATTTCACTTAGAATCGTTGTTCCTAACTCCACTCATCTTGCTTCTACTAGCCTTATAACATTGATTTCATGTCTGAGTGATATTCCATTGTACATAAGGACCACAACTTCTTTATCCATTTTTCTCTTTCCTGGGATATTTAAGGTGTCATGAAGTGGAGGTTCTTGTCAACAGAGCAGCCCTAAACTTTCGGGTGCGTGTGTCTTGCTGATTTTTAGTTTTTCCAATTTATACGCCCATGAGGGTACGTGCCCTATGCTCCCTAAGCTGTTTTTTTTCGATGTTTCAGGACACAACGTACACTTCTCCAGAGTGGCTGTTGGCAATTTACATCCCGCCCATCAGTGTAGCAAGGCTGCCATTTCTCCATGGCCTGTCCTGCATTTCTCGTTTTGACAATTTATGCAGCATGGCCCTTTTCACCGATGGGAAGCGAGACTTCTTTGTAGCGCTGATTTGCTTTTCCAGGTTGCTTGGTTGGCCAGAAAGGGCGTATGCGTTTTTTCCTGAATATATTCAGGAAAAAACGCATACGCCCTTTTTGGCCAAGGGCATCATTGTCGATGTTTTGCCGCTTTTCATGTGCTTTAAAGGCGATTCGTATCTACCTCCTGAAATCTGTTTCCTGCAATTCTTCCTTGCTTTCAAATCCTCTTCGTTGCCTTCCCTCAATATATCTGTGGATGAGAGTTATCATTTATAACTCTGCGGGTTTGTGAATTGCAGTTTCCCTGAGCTCCATTTTTCAACTCGCTTTTTTGGGAGCTGGCCGCAAAAGTGCGGGATTGCCTCAGGCCCTATTCTGCTTCTGGGCGGCAGGCTGAGCCTGTGGTTAATTCTTCTTCCTGGTGGGAAAATAGAGTGACCTCTGCCTGTCCCAACACCTAGATCTAGTCTCTCATTGGTTGCCCCTCTTCCCGTTCATCCTCAGGACAAATTGCAACCTGTAGGGAACAGGAGGTTAAAGGTGCTGATTCTCCAAGTAGGGAGATTGCTAGTAAAGTAGCTGGAATGGCGAAACCGAGCACAAGGAGATGAGAAATGAGGTGCGTTTTAGAAACCTTTCAAAATCACACGGTGTACCATCTTCTGGGTTTCTCATGCATGTTTTCGATGTAGGAAGATGCCCTTGAACCTGGAGATTTGGGACCCATGGGATGGGTACCACGCAGTATTACTTTAAAGGGTCTGCGTTTGCTCACCCAACCTCACCCAACCTCTCAGCCCCAAGAGTGTCCACCCTTATGTCTCATCCAGCTGTGGGTCTAGATATGGTCAATCCAGGTTGCATCACAGCCTCTGAAGGAATTTTGTAAGAATTACTCTCTCTTTCACTGTCTTTGTTTTACGGGTTTTTAAAAGTAATTTATTTTTATAATGGGGTTTAGCTGCCTTTCATGGCTGTGTTTATGCGGCTTTACACCCACTTGACTCACTTCCAGACAGATATCAATACATAGGTTTTAAGATTCTTACTAGTCACATATATTCTTGTGCGGGGAATAGGGGGTGTTGAGTCCAGTTCACTGAGCAAGGAGTAGGTCTTGTCTATTACATATTGGGTGTATGGAACGGTATCTGAGCGAATTTGAAACCCTTGTTTTATGCATCACCCCACCTCACCATTCCCGTTAAGCAGCCATAGTGTGTTTTCTAAACGTGTGACTCTGTTCTGTTTTGTAATTCAGTTCAAGTGTAGCGGTTTTTACATTCCCTCTATAAGTGATAGCTTATGATAAGTGTCTTTTTCTGTGTGACTTATTTCACTTAGAATCGTCGTACCTAACTCCACTCATCTTGCTTCTACTAGCCTTATGAGACATTGATTTCATGTCTGAGTGATATTCCATTGTACATAAGGACCACAACTTCTTTATCCATTTTTCTCTTTCCTGGGATATTTAAGGTGTCATGAAGTGGAGGTTCTTGTCAACAGAGCAGCCCTAAACTTTCCGGTGCCTGTGTCTTGCTGATTTTTAGTTTTTCCAATTTATACGCCCATGAGTGGACGTGCCCTATGCTCCCTAAGCTGTTTTTTTTCGATGTTTCAGGACACAACGTACACTTCTCCAGAGTGGCTGTTGGCAATTTACATCCCGCCTATCAGTGTAGCAAGGCTGCCATTTCTCCATGGCCTGTCCTGCATTTCTGGTTTTGACACTTTTTGCAGCATGGCCCTTTTGACCGATGGGAAGCGAGACTTCTTTGTAGCGCTGATTTGCCTTTCCAGGTTGCTTGGTTGGCCAAAAAGGGCGTATGCGTTTTTTCCTGAATATATTCAGGAAAAAACGTATACGCCCTTTTTGGCCAAGGGCATCATTGTCGACGTTTTGCCGCTTTTCATGTGCTTTAAAGGCGATTCGTATCTACCTCCTGAAATCTGTTTCCTGCAATTCTGCCTTGCTTTCAAATCCTCTTCGTTGCCTTCCCTCAATATATCTGTGGATGAGAGTTATCATTTATAACTCTGCGGGTTTGTGAATTGCAGTTTCCCTGAACTCCATTTTTCAACTGTCTTTTTTGGGAGCTGGCCGCAAAAGCGCGGGATTGCCTCAGGCCCTATTCTGCTTCTGGGCGGCAGGCTGAGCCTGTGGTTAATTCTTCTTCCTGTTGGGAAAATAGAGTGACCTGTGCCTGTCCCAACACCTAGATCTAGTCTCTCATTGGTTGCCCCCTTCCCTTTCATCCTCAGGACAAATTGCAACCTGTACGGAACAGGAGGTTAAAGGTGCTGATTAGCCAAGTAGGGAGATTACTAGTAAAGAAGCTGGAATGGCGAACCCGAGCACAAGGAGATGAGAAATGAGGTGCATTTTAGAAACCTTTTCCGATCACACGGTGTACCATCTTCTGGGTTTCTCATGCAAGTTTTCGATGTAGGAAATGCCCTTGAACCTGGAGATTTGGGACCCATGGGATGGGTACCACGCAGTATTACTTTAAAGGGTCTGCGTTTGCTCACCCAACCTCACCAAACCTGTCAGCCCCAAGAGTGTCCACCCTTATGTCTCATCCAGCTGTGGGTCTAGATATGGTCAATCCAGGTTGCATCACAGCCCCTGAACGAATTTTGTAAGAATTTCTCTCTCTTTCACTGTCTTTGTTTTACGGGTTTTTAAAAGTAATTTATTTTTATAATGGGGTTTAGCTGCTTTTCACAGCTCTGTTTATGCAGCTTTACACCCACTTGACTTACTTCCAGAGAGATATCAATACATAGGTTTTAAGATTCTTACTAGTCAGATATATTA
>NW_027175751.1:0-33568 GCF_028021215.1 Eschrichtius robustus | reverse complement strand
GCTACCCTTGACTGCTTCTGCCTCCAATAGATTTCCTAAGCACTAGTGTTTTAAGGAACAGGTTAAAAAGAGAATCCTAAAGTGATTTCTTGATAATGGGTGTGTTCCTTATCTTCTCCTAGTGTCTAAACTCTTCTCCATGGCTGGACCCCCAAATAATATTCCTTGACGTGCTAAGGGGTATCTAGAGAGTGGGATAGGTTTAATAACTACCCTAACCCTAACGCGTAATCTAACCCTAACCCCTACCCTAACCCTAACACGTACCCTAATCCTAACCCGTACCCTAAACCGAGCCCTAACGCTCAAACTAACCCTAACCCTAAACCTAACCCATACCCTACGCCGTACCCGAACCCGTACCCGAACCCTTACCCTAAGCCGTACCCTAACCCTAACCCTAACCCTAAGCTACCCTTGACTGCTTCTGCCTCCAATAGATTTCCTAAGCACTAGTGTTTTAAGGAACAGGTTAAAAAGAGAATCCTAATGTGATTTCTTGATAATGGGTGTGTTCCTTATCTTCTCCTAGTGTCTAAACTCTTCTCCATTTCTGGACCCCCAAATAATATTCCTTGACGTGCTAAGGGGTATCTAGAGAGTGGGATAGGTTTAATAACTACCCTAACCCTAACGCGTACCCTAACCCTAACCCCTACCCTAACCCTAACACGTACCCTAATCCTAAACCGTACCCTAAACCGAGCCCTAACCCTCAAACTAACCCTAACCCTAACCCTAACCCATACCCTACGCCGTACCCGAACCCGTACCCGAACCCGTACCCGAACCCGTACCCTAAGCCGTACCCTAACCCTAACCCTAACCCTAAGCTACCCTTGACTGCTTCTGCCTCCAATAGATTTCCTAAGCACTAGTGTTTTAAGGAAGAGGTTAAAAAGAGAATCCTAATGTGATTTCTTGATAATGGGTGTGTTCCTTATCTTCTCTTAGTGTCTAAACTCTTCTCCATGACTGGACCCCCAAATAATATTCCTTGACGTGCTAAGCCGTATCTAGACAGAGGGATAGGTTTAATAACTACCCTAACCCTAATGCGTACCCTAACCCTAACGCGTACCCTAACCCTAACACGTACCCTAATCCTAACCCGTACCCTAAACCGAGCCCTAACCCTCAAACTAACCCTAACCCTAACGCTAACCCATACCCTACACCGTACCCGAACCCGTACCCGAACCCGTACCCTAAGCCGTACCCTAAACCTAACCCTAACCCTAACCCTAACCCTAAGCTACCCTTGACTGCTTCTGCCTCCAATAGATTTCCTAAGCACTAGTGTTTTAAGGAACAGGTTAAAAAGAGAATCCTAATGTGATTTCTTGATAATGGGTGTGTTCCTTATCTTCTCCTAGTGTCTAAACTCTTCTCCATGGCTGGACCCCCAAATAATATTCCTTGACGTGCTAAGGGGTATCTAGAGAATGGGATAGGTTTAATAACTACCCTAACCCTAACGCGTACCCTAACCCTAACCCCTACCCTAACCCTGACACGTACCCTAATCCTAACCCGTACCCTAAACCGAGCCCTAACCCTCAAACTAACCCTAACCCTAACCCTAACCCATACCCTACGCCGTACCCGAATCCGTTCCCGAACCCGTACCCTAAGCCGTAACCTAACCCTAACCCTAACCCTAACACTAAGCTACCCTTGACTGCTTCTGCCTCCAATAGATTTCCTAAGCACTAGTGTTTTAAGGAACAGGTTAAAAAGAGAATCCTAATGTGATTTCTTGATAATGGGTGTGTTTCTTATCTTCTCCTAGAGTGTAAACTCTTCTCCGTGTCTGGACCCCCAAATAATATTCCTTGACGTGCTAAGGGGTATCTAGAGAGTGGGATAGGTTTAATAACTACCCTAACCCTAACGCGTGCCCTAACCCTAACCCCTACCCTAACCCTAACACGTACCCTAATCCTAACCCGTACCCTAAACCGAGCCCTAAACCTCAAACTAACCCTAACCCTAACCCTAACCCATACCCTACGCCGTACCCAAACCCGTTCCCGAACCCGTACCCTAAGCCGTACCCTAACCCTAACCCTAACCCTAACCCTAACCCTAAGCTACCCTTGACTGCTTCTGCCTCCAATAGATTTCCTAAGCACTAGTGTTTTAAGGAACAGGTTAAAAAGAGAATCCTAATGTGATTTCTTGATAATGGGTGTGTTCCTTATCTTCTCCTAGTGTCTAAACTCTTCTCCATGGCTGGACCCCCAAATAATATTCCTTGACGTGCTAAGGGGTATCTAGAGAGTGGGATAGGTTTAATAACTTCCCCAGCCCTAACGCGTACCCTAACCCTAACCCCTACCCTAACCCTAACACGTACCCTAATCGTAACTCGTACCCTAAACGGAGCCCTAACCCTCAAACTAACCCTAACCCTAACCCTAACCCATACCCTACGCCGTACCCGAACCCGTACCCGAACCCGTACCCTAAGCCGTACCCTAACCCTAACCCTAACCCTAACCCTAACCCTAACCCTAAGCTACCCTTGACTGCTTCTGCCTCCAATAGATTTCCTAAGCACTAGTGTTTTAAGGAACAGGTTAAAAAGAGAATCCTAATGTGATTTCTTGATAATGGGTGTGTTCCTTATCTTCTCCTAGTGTCTAAACTCTTCTCCATGGCTGGACCCCCAAATAATATTCCTTGACATGTTAAGGGGTATCTAGAGAGTGGGATAGGTTTAATAACTACCCTAACCCTAACGCGTACCCTAACCCTAACCCCTACCCTAACCCTAACACGTACCCTAATCCTAACCCGTACCCTAAACCGAGCCCTAAAGCTCAAACTAACCCTAACCCTAACCCATACTCTACGCCGTACCCGAACCCGTACCCAAACCCGTACCCTAAGCCGTACCCTAACCCTAACCCTAACCCTAACCCTAACCCTAAGCTACCCTTGACTACTTCTGCCTCCAATAGATTTCCTAAGCACTAGTGTTTTTTTTTTTTTTTTTTTAAACATCTTTATTGAAGTATAATTGCCTTACAATGGTGTGTTAGCTTCTGCTTTATAACAAAGTGAATCAGTTATACATATACAATATGTTCCCATTTCTCTTCCCTCTTGCATCTCCCTCCCTCCCACCCTCCCCATCCCACCCCTCTAGGTGGTCAAAAAGCACCGAGCCGATCTCCCTGTGCTATGTGGCTGCTTCCCACTAGTTATCTATTTTACATTTGGTAGAAGCACTAGTGTTTTAAGGAACAGGTTAAAAAGAGAATCCTAATGTGATTTCTTGATAATGGGTGTGTTCCTTATCTTCTCCTAGTGTCTAAACTCTTCTCCATGGCTGGACCACCAAATAATATTCCTTGACGTGCTAAGGGGTATCTAGAGAGTGGGATAGGTTTAATAACTACCCTAACCCTAACGCGTACCCTAACCCTAACCCCTACCCTAACCCTAACACGTACCCTAATCCTAACCCGTACCCTAAACCGAGCCCTAACCCTCAAACTAACCCTAACCCTAACCCTAACCCATACCCTATGCCGTACCCGAACCCGTACCCGAACCCGTACCCTAAACCTAACCCTAACCCTAAGCCACCCTTGACTGCTTCTGCCTCCAATAGATTTCCTAAGCACTAGTGTTTTAAGGAACAGGTTAAAAAGAGAATCCTAATGTGATTTCTTGATAATGGGTGTGTTCCTTATCTTCTCCTAGTGTCTAAACTCTTCTCCATGGCTGGACCCCCAAATAATATTCCTTGACGTGCTAAGGGGTATCTAGAGAGTGGGATAGGTTTAATAACTACCCTAACCCTAACGCGTACCCTAACCCTAACGCGTACCCTAACCCTAACACGTACCCTAATCCTAACCCGTACCCTAAACCGAGCCCTAAACCTCAAACTAACCCTAACCCTAACGCTAACCCATACCCTACGCCGTACCCGAACCCGTTCCCGAAGCCGTACCCTAAGCCGTACCCTAACCCTAACCCTAACACTAACCCTAAGCTACCCTTGACTGCTTCTGCCTCCAATAGATTTCCTAAGCACTAGTGTTTTAAGGAACAGGTTAAAAAGAGAATCCTAATGTGATTTCTTGATAATGGGTGTGTTCCTTATCTTCTCCTAGTGTCTAAACTCTTCTCCATGGCTGGACCCCCAAATAATATTCCTTGACGTGCTAAGGGGTATCTAGAGAGTGGGATAGGTTTAATAACTACCCTAACCCTAACGCGTACCCTAACCCTAACACCTACCCTAACCCTAACACGTACCCTAATCCTAACCCGTACCCTAAACCGAGCCCTAAAGCTCAAACTAACCCTAACCCTAACCCATACCCTACGCCGTACCCGAACCCGTACCCGAACCCGTACCCTAAGCCGTACCCTAACCCTAACCCTAACCCTAACCCTAACCCTAAGCTACCCTTGACTACTTCTGCCTCCAATAGATTTCCTAAGCACTAGTGTTTTAAGGAACAGGTTAAAAAGAGAATCCTAATGTGATTTCTTGATAATGGGTGTGTTCCTAATCTTCTCCTAGTGTCTAAACTCTTCTCCATGGCTGGACCGCCAAATAATATTCCTTGACGTGCTAAGGGGTATCTAGAGAGTGGGATAGGTTTAATAACTACCCTAACCCTAACGCGTACCCTAACCCTAACCCCTACCCTAACCCTAACACGTACCCTAATCCTAACCCGTACCCTAAACCGAGCCCTAACCCTCAAACTAACCCTAACCCTAACCCTAACCCATACCCTATGCCGTACCCGAACCCGTACCCGAACCCGTACCCTAAACCTAACCCTAACCCTAAGCCACCCTTGACTGCTTCTGCCTCCAATAGATTTCCTAAGCACTAGTGTTTTAAGGAACAGGTTAAAAAGAGAATCCTAATGTGATTTCTTGATAATGGGTGTGTTTCTTATCTTCTCCTAGTGTCTAAACTCTTCTCCGTGTCTGGACCCCCAAATAATATTCCTTGACGTGCTAAGGGGTATCTAGAGAGTGGGATAGGTTTAATAACTACCCTAACCCTAACGCGTGCCCTAACCCTAACCCATACCCTAACCCTAACACGTACCCTAATCCTAACCCGTACCCTAAACCGAGCCCTAAACCTCAAACTAAACCTAACCCTAACCCTAACCCATACCCTACGCCGTACCCAAACCCGTTCCCGAACCCGTACCCTAAGCCGTACCCTAACCCTAACCCTAACCCTAACCCTAACCCTAAGCTACCCTTGACTGCTTCTGCCTCCAATAGATTTCCTAAGCACTAGTGTTTTAAGGAACAGGTTAAAAAGAGAATCCTAATGTGATTTCTTGATAATGGGTGTGTTCCTTATCTTCTCCTAGTGTCTAAACTCTTCTCCATGGCTGGACCCCCAAATAATATTCCTTGACGTGCTAAGGGGTATCTAGAGAGTGGGATAGGTTTAATAACTTCCCCAGCCCTAACGCGTACCCTAACCCTAACCCCTACCCTAACCCTAACACGTACCCTAATCGTAACTCGTACCCTAAACGGAGCCCTAACCCACAAACTAACCCTAACCCTAACCCTAACCCATACCCTACGCCGTACCCGAACCCGTACCCGAACCCGTACCCTAAGCCGTACCCTAACCCTAACCCTAACCCTAACCCTAACCCTAACCCTAAGCTACCCTTGACTGCTTCTGCCTCCAATAGATTTCCTAAGCACTAGTGTTTTAAGGAACAGGTTAAAAAGAGAATCCTAATGTGATTTCTTGATAATGGGTGTGTTCCTTATCTTCTCCTAGTGTCTAAACTCTTCTCCATGGCTGGACCCCCAAATAATATTCCTTGACGTGCTAAGGGGTATCTAGAGAGTTGGATAGGTTTAATAACTACCCTAACCCTAACGCGTACCCTAACCCTAACCCCTACCCTAACCCTAACACGTACCCTAATCCTAACCCGTACCCTAAACCGAGACCTAACGCTCACACTAACCCTAACCCTAACCCTAACCCATACCCTACGCCGTACCCGAACCAGTACCCGAACCCGTACCCTAAGCCGTACCCTAACCCTAACCCTAACCCTAAACCTAACCCTAAGCTACCCTTGACTGCTTCTGCCTCCAATAGATTTCCTAAGCACTAGTGTTTTAAGGAACATGTTAAAAAGAGAATCCTAATGTGATTTCTTGATAATGGGTGTGTTCCTTATCTTCTCCTAGTGTCTAAACTCTTCTCCATGGCTGGACCCCCAAATAATATTCCTTGACGTGCTAAGGGGTATCTAGAGAGTGGGATAGGTTTAATAACTTCCCCAGCCCTAACGCGTACCCTAACCCTAACCCCTACTCTAACCCTAACACGTACCCTAATCCTAACCTGTACCCTAAACCGTGCCCTAACACTCAAAATAACCCTAATCCTAACCCTAACCCATACCCTACGCCGTACCCGAACCCGTACCCGAAACCGTACCCTAAGCCGTACCCTAACCCTAACCCTAACCCTAACCCTAACCCTAACCCTAAGCTACCCTTGACTGCTTCTGCCTCCAATAGATTTCCTAAGCACTAGTGTTTTAAGGAACAGGTTAAAAAGGGAATCCTAATGTGATTTCTCGATAATGGGTGTGTTCCTTATCTTATCCTAGTATCTAAACTCTTCTCCATGGCTGGACCCCCAAATAATATTCCTTGACGTGCTAAGGGGTATCTAGAGAGTGAGATAGGTTTAATAACTACCCTAACCCTAACGCGTAACCTAACCCTAACCCCTACCCTAACCCTAACACGTACCCTAATCCTAACCCGTACCCTAAACCGAGCCCTAACCCTCAAACTAACCCTAACCCTAACCCTAACCCATACCCTACGCCGTACCCGAACCCGTACCCTAAGCCGTACCCTCAACCGTACCCTAACCCTAACCCTAACCGTAAGCTACCCTTGACTGCTTCTGCCTCCAATAGATTTCCTCAGCACTAGTGTTTTAAGGAACAGGTTAAAAAGAGAATCCTAATGTGATTTCAGGATAATGGGTGTGTTCCTTATCTTCTCCTAGTGTCTAAACTCTTCTCCAAGGCTGGACCCCCAAATAATATTCTTAGACGTGCTAAGGGGTATCTAGAGAGTGCGATAGGTTTAATAACTACCCTAACCCTAACGCGTACCCTAACCCTAACCCCTACCCTAACCCGAACACGTACCCTAATCCTAGCCCGTACCCTAAACCGAGCTCTAACACTAAAACTAACCCTAACCCTAACCCTAACCCATACCCTACGCCGTTCCCGAACCCGTACCCTAAGCCATACCCTAACCCGAACCCTAACCCTAACCCTAACCCTAAGCTACCCTTGACTGCTTCTGCCTCCAATAGATTTCCTAAGCACTAGTGTTTTCAGGAACAGGTTAAAAAGAGAATCCTAATGTCATTTCTTGATAATGGGTGTGTTCCTTATCTTCTCCTAGTGTCTAAACTCTTCTCCGTGGCTGGACACCCAAATAATACTCCTAGACGTGTTTAGGGGTATCTAGAGAGTGGGATAGGTTTAATAACTACCCTAACCCTAACGCATTCCCTAACCCTAACACGTACCCTAATCCTAACCCGTGCCCTAAACCGAGCCCTAACCCTAACCCTAACCTTAAGCTACCCTTGAATGCTTCTGCCTCCAATAGGTTTCCTAAGCACTAGTGTTTTAAATAACAGGTTAAAAAGAGAATCCTATTGTGATTTCTTGATAATGGGTGTGTTCCTTATCTTATCCTAGTATCTAAATTCTTCTCCATGGCTGGACCCCCAAATAATATTCCTTGACGTGCTAAGGGGTATCTAGAGAGTGGGATAGGTTTAATAACTACCCTAACCCTAACGCGTACCCTAACCCTAACCCCTACCCTAACCCTAACACGTACCCTAATCCTAACCCGTACCCTAAACCGAGCCCTAACCCTCAAACTAACCCTAAACCTAACACTAACCCATACCCTACGCCGTACACGAACCCATTCCCGAACCCGAACCCTAAGCCGTACCCTAACCCTAACCCTAACCCTAACCCTAACCCTAACCCTAAGCTACCCTTGACTGCTTCTGCCTCCAATAGATTTCCTAAGCACTAGTGTTTTAAGGAACAGGTTAAAAACAGAATCCTAATGTGATTTCTTGATAATGGGTGTGTTCGTTATCTTCTCCTAGTGTCTAAACTCTTCTCCATGGCTGGACCCACAAATAATATTCCTTGACGTGCTAAGGGGTATCTAGAGAGTGGGATAGGTTTAATAACTACCCTAACCCTAACGCGTACCCTAACCCTAACCCCTACCCTAACCCTAACACGTACCCTAATCCTAACCCGTACCCTAAACCGAGCCCTAACCCTCAAACTACCCCTAACCCTAACCCATACCCTACGCCGTACCCGAACCCGTACCCGAACCCGTACCCTAACCCTAAACCTAACCCTAAGCCACCCTTGACTGCTTCTGCCTCCAATAGATTTCCTAAGCACTAGTGTTTTAAGGAACAGGTTAAAAAGAGAATCCTAATGTGATTTCTTGATAATGGGTGTGTTCCTTATCTTCTCCTAGTGTCTAAACTCTTCTCCATGGCTGGACCCCCAAATAATATTCCTTGACGTGCTAAGGGGTATCTAGAGAATGGGATAGGTTTAATAACTACCCTAACCCTAACGCGTACCCTAACCCTAACCCCTACCCTAACCCTGACACGTACCCTAATCCTAACCCGTACCCTAAACCGAGCCCTAACCCTCAAACTAACCCTAACCCTAACCCTAACCCATACCCTACGCCGTACCCGAATCCGTTCCCGAACCCGTACCCTAAGCCGTAACCTAACCCTAACCCTAACCCTAACACTAAGCTACCCTTGACTGCTTCTGCCTCCAATAGATTTCCTAAGCACTAGTGTTTTAAGGAACAGGTTAAAAAGAGAATCCTAATGTGATTTCTTGATAATGGGTGTGTTTCTTATCTTCTCCTAGAGTGTAAACTCTTCTCCGTGTCTGGACCCCCAAATAATATTCCTTGACGTGCTAAGGGGTATCTAGAGAGTGGGATAGGTTTAATAACTACCCTAACCCTAACGCGTGCCCTAACCCTAACCCCTACCCTAACCCTAACACGTACCCTAATCCTAACCCGTACCCTAAACCGAGCCCTAAACCTCAAACTAACCCTAACCCTAACCCTAACCCATACCCTACGCCGTACCCAAACCCGTTCCCGAACCCGTACCCTAAGCCGTACCCTAACCCTAACCCTAACCCTAACCCTAACCCTAAGCTACCCTTGACTGCTTCTGCCTCCAATAGATTTCCTAAGCACTAGTGTTTTAAGGAACAGGTTAAAAAGAGAATCCTAATGTGATTTCTTGATAATGGGTGTGTTCCTTATCTTCTCCTAGTGTCTAAACTCTTCTCCATGGCTGGACCCCCAAATAATATTCCTTGACGTGCTAAGGGGTATCTAGAGAGTGGGATAGGTTTAATAACTTCCCCAGCCCTAACGCGTACCCTAACCCTAACCCCTACCCTAACCCTAACACGTACCCTAATCGTAACTCGTACCCTAAACGGAGCCCTAACCCTCAAACTAACCCTAACCCTAACCCTAACCCATACCCTACGCCGTACCCGAACCCGTACCCGAACCCGTACCCTAAGCCGTACCCTAACCCTAACCCTAACCCTAACCCTAACCCTAACCCTAAGCTACCCTTGACTGCTTCTGCCTCCAATAGATTTCCTAAGCACTAGTGTTTTAAGGAACAGGTTAAAAAGAGAATCCTAATGTGATTTCTTGATAATGGGTGTGTTCCTTATCTTCTCCTAGTGTCTAAACTCTTCTCCATGGCTGGACCCCCAAATAATATTCCTTGACATGTTAAGGGGTATCTAGAGAGTGGGATAGGTTTAATAACTACCCTAACCCTAACGCGTACCCTAACCCTAACCCCTACCCTAACCCTAACACGTACCCTAATCCTAACCCGTACCCTAAACCGAGCCCTAAAGCTCAAACTAACCCTAACCCTAACCCATACTCTACGCCGTACCCGAACCCGTACCCAAACCCGTACCCTAAGCCGTACCCTAACCCTAACCCTAACCCTAACCCTAACCCTAAGCTACCCTTGACTACTTCTGCCTCCAATAGATTTCCTAAGCACTAGTGTTTTTTTTTTTTTTTTTTTTAAACATCTTTATTGAAGTATAATTGCCTTACAATGGTGTGTTAGCTTCTGCTTTATAACAAAGTGAATCAGTTATACATATACAATATGTTCCCATTTCTCTTCCCTCTTGCATCTCCCTCCCTCCCACCCTCCCCATCCCACCCCTCTAGGTGGTCAAAAAGCACCGAGCCGATCTCCCTGTGCTATGTGGCTGCTTCCCACTAGTTATCTATTTTACATTTGGTAGAAGCACTAGTGTTTTAAGGAACAGGTTAAAAAGAGAATCCTAATGTGATTTCTTGATAATGGGTGTGTTCCTTATCTTCTCCTAGTGTCTAAACTCTTCTCCATGGCTGGACCACCAAATAATATTCCTTGACGTGCTAAGGGGTATCTAGAGAGTGGGATAGGTTTAATAACTACCCTAACCCTAACGCGTACCCTAACCCTAACCCCTACCCTAACCCTAACACGTACCCTAATCCTAACCCGTACCCTAAACCGAGCCCTAACCCTCAAACTAACCCTAACCCTAACCCTAACCCATACCCTATGCCGTACCCGAACCCGTACCCGAACCCGTACCCTAAACCTAACCCTAACCCTAAGCCACCCTTGACTGCTTCTGCCTCCAATAGATTTCCTAAGCACTAGTGTTTTAAGGAACAGGTTAAAAAGAGAATCCTAATGTGATTTCTTGATAATGGGTGTGTTCCTTATCTTCTCCTAGTGTCTAAACTCTTCTCCATGGCTGGACCCCCAAATAATATTCCTTGACGTGCTAAGGGGTATCTAGAGAGTGGGATAGGTTTAATAACTACCCTAACCCTAACGCGTACCCTAACCCTAACGCGTACCCTAACCCTAACACGTACCCTAATCCTAACCCGTACCCTAAACCGAGCCCTAAACCTCAAACTAACCCTAACCCTAACGCTAACCCATACCCTACGCCGTACCCGAACCCGTTCCCGAAGCCGTACCCTAAGCCGTACCCTAACCCTAACCCTAACACTAACCCTAAGCTACCCTTGACTGCTTCTGCCTCCAATAGATTTCCTAAGCACTAGTGTTTTAAGGAACAGGTTAAAAAGAGAATCCTAATGTGATTTCTTGATAATGGGTGTGTTCCTTATCTTCTCCTAGTGTCTAAACTCTTCTCCATGGCTGGACCCCCAAATAATATTCCTTGACGTGCTAAGGGGTATCTAGAGAGTGGGATAGGTTTAATAACTACCCTAACCCTAACGCGTACCCTAACCCTAACACCTACCCTAACCCTAACACGTACCCTAATCCTAACCCGTACCCTAAACCGAGCCCTAAAGCTCAAACTAACCCTAACCCTAACCCATACCCTACGCCGTACCCGAACCCGTACCCGAACCCGTACCCTAAGCCGTACCCTAACCCTAACCCTAACCCTAACCCTAACCCTAAGCTACCCTTGACTACTTCTGCCTCCAATAGATTTCCTAAGCACTAGTGTTTTAAGGAACAGGTTAAAAAGAGAATCCTAATGTGATTTCTTGATAATGGGTGTGTTCCTAATCTTCTCCTAGTGTCTAAACTCTTCTCCATGGCTGGACCGCCAAATAATATTCCTTGACGTGCTAAGGGGTATCTAGAGAGTGGGATAGGTTTAATAACTACCCTAACCCTAACGCGTACCCTAACCCTAACCCCTACCCTAACCCTAACACGTACCCTAATCCTAACCCGTACCCTAAACCGAGCCCTAACCCTCAAACTAACCCTAACCCTAACCCTAACCCATACCCTATGCCGTACCCGAACCCGTACCCGAACCCGTACCCTAAACCTAACCCTAACCCTAAGCCACCCTTGACTGCTTCTGCCTCCAATAGATTTCCTAAGCACTAGTGTTTTAAGGAACAGGTTAAAAAGAGAATCCTAATGTGATTTCTTGATAATGGGTGTGTTTCTTATCTTCTCCTAGTGTCTAAACTCTTCTCCGTGTCTGGACCCCCAAATAATATTCCTTGACGTGCTAAGGGGTATCTAGAGAGTGGGATAGGTTTAATAACTACCCTAACCCTAACGCGTGCCCTAACCCTAACCCATACCCTAACCCTAACACGTACCCTAATCCTAACCCGTACCCTAAACCGAGCCCTAAACCTCAAACTAAACCTAACCCTAACCCTAACCCATACCCTACGCCGTACCCAAACCCGTTCCCGAACCCGTACCCTAAGCCGTACCCTAACCCTAACCCTAACCCTAACCCTAACCCTAAGCTACCCTTGACTGCTTCTGCCTCCAATAGATTTCCTAAGCACTAGTGTTTTAAGGAACAGGTTAAAAAGAGAATCCTAATGTGATTTCTTGATAATGGGTGTGTTCCTTATCTTCTCCTAGTGTCTAAACTCTTCTCCATGGCTGGACCCCCAAATAATATTCCTTGACGTGCTAAGGGGTATCTAGAGAGTGGGATAGGTTTAATAACTTCCCCAGCCCTAACGCGTACCCTAACCCTAACCCCTACCCTAACCCTAACACGTACCCTAATCGTAACTCGTACCCTAAACGGAGCCCTAACCCACAAACTAACCCTAACCCTAACCCTAACCCATACCCTACGCCGTACCCGAACCCGTACCCGAACCCGTACCCTAAGCCGTACCCTAACCCTAACCCTAACCCTAACCCTAACCCTAACCCTAAGCTACCCTTGACTGCTTCTGCCTCCAATAGATTTCCTAAGCACTAGTGTTTTAAGGAACAGGTTAAAAAGAGAATCCTAATGTGATTTCTTGATAATGGGTGTGTTCCTTATCTTCTCCTAGTGTCTAAACTCTTCTCCATGGCTGGACCCCCAAATAATATTCCTTGACGTGCTAAGGGGTATCTAGAGAGTTGGATAGGTTTAATAACTACCCTAACCCTAACGCGTACCCTAACCCTAACCCCTACCCTAACCCTAACACGTACCCTAATCCTAACCCGTACCCTAAACCGAGACCTAACGCTCACACTAACCCTAACCCTAACCCTAACCCATACCCTACGCCGTACCCGAACCAGTACCCGAACCCGTACCCTAAGCCGTACCCTAACCCTAACCCTAACCCTAAACCTAACCCTAAGCTACCCTTGACTGCTTCTGCCTCCAATAGATTTCCTAAGCACTAGTGTTTTAAGGAACATGTTAAAAAGAGAATCCTAATGTGATTTCTTGATAATGGGTGTGTTCCTTATCTTCTCCTAGTGTCTAAACTCTTCTCCATGGCTGGACCCCCAAATAATATTCCTTGACGTGCTAAGGGGTATCTAGAGAGTGGGATAGGTTTAATAACTTCCCCAGCCCTAACGCGTACCCTAACCCTAACCCCTACTCTAACCCTAACACGTACCCTAATCCTAACCTGTACCCTAAACCGTGCCCTAACACTCAAAATAACCCTAATCCTAACCCTAACCCATACCCTACGCCGTACCCGAACCCGTACCCGAAACCGTACCCTAAGCCGTACCCTAACCCTAACCCTAACCCTAACCCTAACCCTAACCCTAAGCTACCCTTGACTGCTTCTGCCTCCAATAGATTTCCTAAGCACTAGTGTTTTAAGGAACAGGTTAAAAAGGGAATCCTAATGTGATTTCTCGATAATGGGTGTGTTCCTTATCTTATCCTAGTATCTAAACTCTTCTCCATGGCTGGACCCCCAAATAATATTCCTTGACGTGCTAAGGGGTATCTAGAGAGTGAGATAGGTTTAATAACTACCCTAACCCTAACGCGTAACCTAACCCTAACCCCTACCCTAACCCTAACACGTACCCTAATCCTAACCCGTACCCTAAACCGAGCCCTAACCCTCAAACTAACCCTAACCCTAACCCTAACCCATACCCTACGCCGTACCCGAACCCGTACCCTAAGCCGTACCCTCAACCGTACCCTAACCCTAACCCTAACCGTAAGCTACCCTTGACTGCTTCTGCCTCCAATAGATTTCCTCAGCACTAGTGTTTTAAGGAACAGGTTAAAAAGAGAATCCTAATGTCATTTCTGGATAATGGGTGTGTTCCTTATCTTCTCCTAGTGTCTAAACTCTTCTCCGTGGCTGGACACCCAAATAATACTCCTAGACGTGTTTAGGGGTATCTAGAGAGTGGGATAGGTTTAATAACTACCCTAACCCTAACGCATTCCCTAACCCTAACACGTACCCTAATCCTAACCCGTGCCCTAAACCGAGCCCTAACCCTAACCCTAACCTTAAGCTACCCTTGAATGCTTCTGCCTCCAATAGGTTTCCTAAGCACTAGTGTTTTAAATAACAGGTTAAAAAGAGAATCCTATTGTGATTTCTTGATAATGGGTGTGTTCCTTATCTTATCCTAGTATCTAAATTCTTCTCCATGGCTGGACCCCCAAATAATATTCCTTGACGTGCTAAGGGGTATCTAGAGAGTGGGATAGGTTTAATAACTACCCTAACCCTAACGCGTACCCTAACCCTAACCCCTACCCTAACCCTAACACGTACCCTAATCCTAACCCGTACCCTAAACCGAGCCCTAACCCTCAAACTAACCCTAAACCTAACACTAACCCATACCCTACGCCGTACACGAACCCATTCCCGAACCCGAACCCTAAGCCGTACCCTAACCCTAACCCTAACCCTAACCCTAACCCTAACCCTAAGCTACCCTTGACTGCTTCTGCCTCCAATAGATTTCCTAAGCACTAGTGTTTTAAGGAACAGGTTAAAAACAGAATCCTAATGTGATTTCTTGATAATGGGTGTGTTCGTTATCTTCTCCTAGTGTCTAAACTCTTCTCCATGGCTGGACCCACAAATAATATTCCTTGACGTGCTAAGGGGTATCTAGAGAGTGGGATAGGTTTAATAACTACCCTAACCCTAACGCGTACCCTAACCCTAACCCCTACCCTAACCCTAACACGTACCCTAATCCTAACCCGTACCCTAAACCGAGCCCTAACCCTCAAACTACCCCTAACCCTAACCCATACCCTACGCCGTACCCGAACCCGTACCCGAACCCGTACCCTAACCCTAAACCTAACCCTAAGCCACCCTTGACTGCTTCTGCCTCCAATAGATTTCCTAAGCACTAGTGTTTTAAGGAACAGGTTAAAAAGAGAATCCTAATGTGATTTCTTGATAATCGGTGTGTTCCTTATCTTCTCCTAGTGTCTAAACTCTTCTCCATGGCTGGACCCCCAAATAATATTCCTTGACGTACTAAGGGGTATCTAGAGAGTGGGATAGGTTTAATAACTACCCTAACCCTAACGCGTACCCTAACCCTAACGCGTACCCTAACCCTAACACGTACCCTAATCCTAACCCGTACCCTAAACCGAGCCCTAACCCTCAAACTAACCCTAACCCTAACGCTAACCCATACCCTACGCCGTACCCGAACCCGTACCCGAACCCGTACCCTAAGCCGTACCCTAAACCTAACGCTAAGCCTAACCCTAACCCTAAGCTACCCTTGACTGCTTCTGCCTCCAATAGATTTCCTAAGCACTAGTGTTTTAAGGAACAGGTTAAAAAGAGAATCCTAAAGTGATTTCTTGATAATGGGTGTGTTCCTTATCTTCTCCTAGTGTCTAAACTCTTCTCCATGGCTGGACCCCCAAATAATATTCCTTGACGTGCTAAGGGGTATCTAGAGAGTGGGATAGGTTTAATAACTACCCTAACCCTAACGCGTAATCTAACCCTAACCCCTACCCTAACCCTAACACGTACCCTAATCCTAACCCGTACCCTAAACCGAGCCCTAACGCTCAAACTAACCCTAACCCTAAACCTAACCCATACCCTACGCCGTACCCGAACCCGTACCCGAACCCTTACCCTAAGCCGTACCCTAACCCTAACCCTAACCCTAAGCTACCCTTGACTGCTTCTGCCTCCAATAGATTTCCTAAGCACTAGTGTTTTAAGGAACAGGTTAAAAAGAGAATCCTAATGTGATTTCTTGATAATGGGTGTGTTCCTTATCTTCTCCTAGTGTCTAAACTCTTCTCCATTTCTGGACCCCCAAATAATATTCCTTGACGTGCTAAGGGGTATCTAGAGAGTGGGATAGGTTTAATAACTACCCTAACCCTAACGCGTACCCTAACCCTAACCCCTACCCTAACCCTAACACGTACCCTAATCCTAAACCGTACCCTAAACCGAGCCCTAACCCTCAAACTAACCCTAACCCTAACCCTAACCCATACCCTACGCCGTACCCGAACCCGTACCCGAACCCGTACCCGAACCCGTACCCTAAGCCGTACCCTAACCCTAACCCTAACCCTAAGCTACCCTTGACTGCTTCTGCCTCCAATAGATTTCCTAAGCACTAGTGTTTTAAGGAAGAGGTTAAAAAGAGAATCCTAATGTGATTTCTTGATAATGGGTGTGTTCCTTATCTTCTCTTAGTGTCTAAACTCTTCTCCATGACTGGACCCCCAAATAATATTCCTTGACGTGCTAAGCCGTATCTAGACAGAGGGATAGGTTTAATAACTACCCTAACCCTAATGCGTACCCTAACCCTAACGCGTACCCTAACCCTAACACGTACCCTAATCCTAACCCGTACCCTAAACCGAGCCCTAACCCTCAAACTAACCCTAACCCTAACGCTAACCCATACCCTACACCGTACCCGAACCCGTACCCGAACCCGTACCCTAAGCCGTACCCTAAACCTAACCCTAACCCTAACCCTAACCCTAAGCTACCCTTGACTGCTTCTGCCTCCAATAGATTTCCTAAGCACTAGTGTTTTAAGGAACAGGTTAAAAAGAGAATCCTAATGTGATTTCTTGATAATGGGTGTGTTCCTTATCTTCTCCTAGTGTCTAAACTCTTCTCCATGGCTGGACCCCCAAATAATATTCCTTGACGTGCTAAGGGGTATCTAGAGAATGGGATAGGTTTAATAACTACCCTAACCCTAACGCGTACCCTAACCCTAACCCCTACCCTAACCCTGACACGTACCCTAATCCTAACCCGTACCCTAAACCGAGCCCTAACCCTCAAACTAACCCTAACCCTAACCCTAACCCATACCCTACGCCGTACCCGAATCCGTTCCCGAACCCGTACCCTAAGCCGTAACCTAACCCTAACCCTAACCCTAACACTAAGCTACCCTTGACTGCTTCTGCCTCCAATAGATTTCCTAAGCACTAGTGTTTTAAGGAACAGGTTAAAAAGAGAATCCTAATGTGATTTCTTGATAATGGGTGTGTTTCTTATCTTCTCCTAGAGTGTAAACTCTTCTCCGTGTCTGGACCCCCAAATAATATTCCTTGACGTGCTAAGGGGTATCTAGAGAGTGGGATAGGTTTAATAACTACCCTAACCCTAACGCGTGCCCTAACCCTAACCCCTACCCTAACCCTAACACGTACCCTAATCCTAACCCGTACCCTAAACCGAGCCCTAAACCTCAAACTAACCCTAACCCTAACCCTAACCCATACCCTACGCCGTACCCAAACCCGTTCCCGAACCCGTACCCTAAGCCGTACCCTAACCCTAACCCTAACCCTAACCCTAACCCTAAGCTACCCTTGACTGCTTCTGCCTCCAATAGATTTCCTAAGCACTAGTGTTTTAAGGAACAGGTTAAAAAGAGAATCCTAATGTGATTTCTTGATAATGGGTGTGTTCCTTATCTTCTCCTAGTGTCTAAACTCTTCTCCATGGCTGGACCCCCAAATAATATTCCTTGACGTGCTAAGGGGTATCTAGAGAGTGGGATAGGTTTAATAACTTCCCCAGCCCTAACGCGTACCCTAACCCTAACCCCTACCCTAACCCTAACACGTACCCTAATCGTAACTCGTACCCTAAACCGAGCCCTAACCCTCAAACTAACCCTAACCCTAACCCTAACCCATACCCTACGCCGTACCCGAACCCGTACCCGAACCCTTACCCTAAGCCGTACCCTAACCCTAACCCTAACCCTAAGCTACCCTTGACTGCTTCTGCCTCCAATAGATTTCCTAAGCACTAGTGTTTTAAGGAACAGTTTAAAAAGAGAATCCTAATGTGATTTCTTGATAATGAGTGTGTTCCTTATCTTCTCCTAGTGTCTAAACTCTTCTCCATGGCTGGACCCCCAAATAATATTCCTTGACGTGCTAAAGGGTATCTAGAGAGTGGGATAGGTTTAATAACTACCCTAACCCTAACGCGTACCCTAACCCTAACCCCTACCCTAACCCTAACACGTACCCTAATCCTAACCCGTACCCTAAACCGAGCCCTAACCCTCAAACTAACCCTAACCCTAACCCTAACCCATACCCTACGCCGTACCCGAACCCGTACCCTAAGCCGTACCCTAACCCTAACCCTAACCCTAAGCCACCCTTGACTGCTTCTGCCTCCAATAGATTTCCTAAGCACTAGTGTTTTAAGGAACAGGTTAAAAAGAGAATCCTAATGTGATTTCTTGATAATGGGTGTGTTCCTTATCTTCTCCTAGTGTCTAAACTCTTCTCCATGGCTGGACCCCCAAATAATATTCCTTGACGTGCTAAGGGGTATCTAGAGAGTGGGATAGGTTTAATAACTACCCAAACCCTAACGCGTACCCTAACCCTAACACCTACCCTAACCCTAACACGTACCCTAATCCTAAACCGTACCCTAAACCGAGCCCTAACCCTCAAACTAACCCTAACCCTAACCCTAACCCATACCCTACGCCGTATCCGAACCCGTACCCGAAGCCGTACCCGAACCCGTACCCTAAGCCGTACCCTAACCCTAACCCTAACCCTAAGCCACCCTTGACTGCTTCTGCCTCCAATAGATTTCCTAAGCACTAGTGTTTTAAGGAACAGGTTAAAAAGAGAATCCTAATGTGATTTCTTGATAATGGGTGTGTTCCTTATCTTCTCCTAGTGTCTAAACTCTTCTCCATGACTGGACCCCCAAATAATATTCCTTGACGTGCTAAGCGGTATCTAGACAGAGGGATAGGTTTAATAACTACCCTAACCCTAACGCGTACCCTAAGCCTAACGCGTACCCTAACCCTAACACGTACCCTAATCCTAACCCGTACCCTAAACCGAGCCCTAACCCTCAAACTAACCCTAACCCTACCGCTAACCCATACCCTACGCCGTACCCGAACCCGTACCCGAACCCGTACCCTAAGCCGTACCCTAAACCTAACCCTAAGCCTAACCCTAACCCTAAGCTACCCTTGACTGCTTCTGCCTCCTATAGATTTCCTAAGCACTAGTGTTTTAAGGAACACGTTAAAAAGAGAATCCTAATGTGATTTCTTGATAATGGGTGTGTTCCTTATCTTCTCCTAGTGTCTAAACTCTTCTCCATGGCTGGACCCCCAAATAATATTCCTTGACGTGCTAAGGGGTATCTAGAGAGTGGGATAGTTTTAATAACTACCCTAACCCTAACGCGTACCCTAACCCTAACCCCTACCCTAACCCTAACACGTACCCTAATCCTAACCCGTACCCTAAACCGAGGCCTAACCCTCAAACTAACCCTAACCCTAACCCTAACCCATGCCCTACGCCGTACCCGAACCCGTACCCTAAGCCGTACCCTAACCCTAACCCTAACCCTAAGCTACCCTTGACTGCTTCTGCCTCCAATAGATTTCCTAAGCACTAGTGTTTTAAGGAACAGGTTAAAAAGCGAATCCTAATGTGATTTCTTGATAATGGGTGTGTTCCTTATCTTCTCCTAGTGTCTAACCTCTTCTCCATGGCTGGACCCCCAAATAATATTCCTTGACGTGCTAAGGGGTATCTAGAGAGTGGGATAGGTTTAATAACTACCCTAACCCTAATGCGTACCCTAACCCTAACCCCTACCCTAACCCTAACACGTACCCTAATCCTAACCCGTACCCTAAACCGAGCCCTAACGCTCAAACTAACCCTAACCCTAACCCTAACCCATACCCTACGCCGTACCCGAACCCGTACCCGAACCCGTACCCTAAGCCGTACCCTAAACCTAACCCTAACCCTAACCCTAACCCTAAGCTACCCTTGACTGCTTCTGCCTCCAATAGATTTCCTAAGCACTAGTGTTTTAAGGAACAGTTTAAAAAGAGAATCCTAATGTGATTTCTTGATAATGAGTGTGTTCCTTATCTTCTCCTAGTGTCTAAACTCTTCTCCATGGCTGGACCCCCAAATAATATTCCTTGACGTGCTAAGGGGTATCTAGAGAGTGGGATAGTTTTAATAACTACCCTAACCCTAATGCATACCCTAACCCTAACCCCTACCCTAACCCTAACACGTACCCTAATCCTAACCTGTACCCTAAACCGTGCCCTAACACTCAAAATAACCCTAATCCTAACCCTAACCCATACCCTACGCCGTACCCGAACCCGTACCCGAACCCGTACCCTAAGCCGTACCCTAACCCTAACCCTAACCCTAACCCTAACCCTAACCCTAACCCTAAGCTACCCTTGACTGCTTCTGCCTCCAATAGATTTCCTAAGCACTAGTGTTTTAAGGAACAGGTTAAAAAGAGAATCCTAATGTGATTTCTTGATAATGGGTGTGTTCCTTATCTTCTCCTAGTGTCTAAACTCTTCTCCATGGCTGGACCCCCAAATAATATTCCTTGACGTGCTAAGGGGTATCTAGAGAGTGGGATAGGTTTAATAACTACCCTAACCCTAACGCGTACCCTAACCCTAACCCCTACCCTAACCCTAACACGTAACCTAATCCTAAACCGTACCCTAAACCGAGCCCTAACCCTCAAACTAACCCTAACCCTAACCCTAACCCATACCCTACGCCGTACCCGAACCCGTACCCGAACCCGTACCCAAACCCGTACCCTAAGCCGTACCCTAACCCTAACCCTAACCCTAAGCTACCCTTGACTGCTTCTGCCTCCAATAGATTTCCTAAGCACTAGTGTTTTAAGGAAGAGGTTAAAAAGAGAATCCTAATGTGATTTCTTGATAATGGGTGTGTTCCTTATCTTCTCCTAGTGTCTAAACTCTTCTCCATGACTGGACCCCCAAATAATATTCCTTGACGTGCTAAGCCGTATCTAGACAGAGGGATAGGTTTAATAACTACCCTAACCCTAACGCGTACCCTAACCCTAACGCGTACCCTAACCCTAACACGTACCCTAATCCTAACCCGTACCCTAAACCGAGCCCTAACCCTCAAACTAACCCTAACCCTAACGCTAACCCATACCCTACACCGTACCCGAACCCGTACCCAAACCCGTACCCTAAGCCGTACCCTAAACCTAACCCTAACCCTAACCCTAACCCTAAGCTACCCTTGACTGCTTCTGCCTCCAATAGATTTCCTAAGCACTAGTGTTTTAAGGAACAGGTTAAAAAGAGAATCCTAATGTGATTTCTTGATAATGGGTGTGTTCCTTATCTTCTCCTAGTGTCTAAACTCTTCTCCATGGCTGGACCCCCAAATAATATTCCTTGACGTGCTAAGGGGTATCTAGAGAATGGGATAGGTTTAATAACTACCCTAACCCTAACGCGTACCCTAACCCTAACCCCTACCCTAACCCTGACACGTACCCTAATTCTAACCCGTACCCTAAACCGAGCCCTAACCCTCAAACTAACCCTAACCCTAACCCATAACCTACGCCGTACCCGAACCCGTACCCGAACCCGTACCCTAAGCCGTACCCTAACCCTAACCCTAACCCTAACCTTAAGCTACCCTTGACTGCTTCTGACTCCAATAGATTTCCTAAGCACTAGTGTTTTAAGGAACAGGTTAAAAAGAGAATCCTAATGTGATTTCTTGATAATGGGTGTGTTTCTTATCTTCTCCTAGTGTCTAAACTCTTCTCCGTGTCTGGACCCCCAAATAATATTCCTTGACGTGCTAAGGGGTATCTAGAGAGTGGGATTGGTTTAATAACTTCCCCAGCCCTAACGCGTACCCTAAACCTAACCCCTACCCTAACCCTAACACGTACCCTAATCGTAACTCGTACCCTAAACGGAGCCCTAAACCTCAAACTAACCCTAACCCTAACCCTAACCCATACCCTACGCCGTACCCTAACCCGTACCCGAACCCGTACCCTAAGCCGTACCCTAACCCTAACCCTAACCCTAACCCTAACCCTAAGCTACCCTTGACTGCTTCTGCCTCCAATAGATTTCCTAAGCACTAGTGTTTTAAGGAACAGGTTAAAAAGAGAATCCTAATGTGATTTCTTGATAATGGGTGTGTTCCTTATCTTCTCCTAGTGTCTAAACTCTTCTCCATGGCTGGACCCCAAATAATATTCCTTGACGTGCTAAGGGGTATCTAGAGAGTGGGATAGGTTTAATAACTACCCTAACCCTAACGCGTACCCTAACCCTAACCCCTACCCTAACCCTAACACGTACCCTAATCCTAACCCGTACCCTAAACCGAGCCCTAACGCTCAAACTAACCCTAACCCTAACCCATACCCTACGCCGTACCCGAACCCGTACCCGAACCCGTACCCTAAGCCGTACCCTAAACCTAACCCTAACCCTAACCCTAACCCTAAGCTACCCTTGACTGCTTCTGCCTCCAATAGATTTCCTAAGCACTAGTGTTTTAAGGAACAGGTTAAAAAGAGAATCCTAATGTGATTTCTTGATAATGGGTGTGTTCCTTATCTTCTCCTAGTGTCTAAACTCTTCTCCATGGCTGGACCCCCAAATAATATTCCTTGACGTGCTAAGGGGTATCTAGAGAGTGGGATAGGTTTAATAACTACCCTAACCCTAACGCGTACCCTAACCCTAACCCCTACCCTAACCCTAACACGTACCCAAATCCTAACCCGTACCCTAAACCGAGCCCTAACCCTCAAACTAACCCTAACCCTAACCCTAACCCATACCCTACGCCGTACCCGAACCCGTACCCGAACCCGTACCCTAAACCTAACCCTAACCCTAAGCCACCCTTGACTGCTTCTGCCTCCAATAGATTTCCTAAGCACTAGTGTTTTAAGGAACAGGTTAAAAAGAGAATCCTAATGTGATTTCTTGATAATGGGTGTGTTCCTTATCTTCTCCTAGTGTCTAAACTCTTCTCCATGGCTGGACCCCCAAATAATATTCCTTAACGTGCTAAGGGGTATCTAGAGAGTGGGATAGGTTTAATAACTACCCTAACCCTAACGCGTACCCTAACCCTAACACGTACCCTAATCCTAACCCGTACCCTAAACCGAGCCCTAAACCTCAAACTAACCCTAACCCTAACGCTAACCCATACCCTACGCCGTACCCGAACCCGTTCCCGAACCTGTACCCTAAGCCGTACCCTAACCCTAACCCTAACCCTAACCCTAAGCTACCCTTGACTGCTTCTGCCTCCAATAGATTTCCTAAGCACTAGTGTTTTAAGGAACAGGTTAAAAAGAGAATCCTAATGTGATTTATTGATAATGGGTGTGTTTCTTATCTTCTCCTAGTGTCTAAACTCTTCTCCGTGTCTGGACCCCCAAATAATATTCCTTGACGTGCTAAGGGGTATCTAGAGAGTGGGATAGGTTTAATAACTACCCTAACCCTAACACGTGCCCTAACCCTAACCCCTACCCTAACCCTACCACGTACCCTAATCCTAACCCGTACCCTAAACCGAGCCCTAAACCTCAAACTAACCCTAACCCTAACCGTAACCCATACCCTACGCCGTACCCAAACCCGTTCCCGAACCCGTACCCTAAGCCGTACCCTAACCCTAACCCTAACCCTAACCCTAACCCTAAGCTACCCTTGACTGCTTCTGCCTCCAATAGATTTCCTAAGCACTAGTGTTTTAAGGAACAGGTTAAAAAGAGAATCCTAATGTGATTTCTTGATAATGGGTGTGTTCCTTATCTTCTCCTAGTGTCTAAACTCTTCTCCATGGCTGGACCCCCAAATAATATTACTTGACGTGCTAAGGGGTATCTAGAGAGTGGGATAGGTTTAATAACTTCCCCAGCCCTAACGCGTACCCTAACCCTAACCCCTACCCTAACACTAACACGTACCCTAATCGTAACTCGTACCCTAAACGGAGCCCTAACCCTCAAACTAACCCTAACCCTAACCCTAACCCATACCCTACGCCGTACCCGAACCCGTACCCTAAACGGTACCCTAAGCCGTACCCTAACCCTAACCCTAACCCTAACCCTAACCCTAACCCTAAGCTACCCTTGACTGCTTCTGCCTCCAATAGATTTCCTAAGCACTAGTGTTTTAAGGAACAGGTTAAAAAGAGAATCCTAATGTGATTTCTTGATAATGGGTGTGTTCCTTATCTTCTCCTAGTGTCTAAACTCTTCTCCATGGCTGGACCCCCAAATAATATTCCTTGACATGCTAAGGGGTATCTAGAGAGTGGGATAGGTTTAATAACTACCCTAACCCTAACGCGTACCCTAACCCTAACCCCTACCCTAACCCTAACACGTACCCTAATCCTAACCCGTACCCTAAACCGAGACCTAACGCTCAAACTAACCCTAACCCTAACCCTAACCCATACACTACGCCGTACACGAACCCGTACCCGAACCCGTACCCTAAGCCGTACCCTAACCCTAACCCTAACCCTAACCCTAAGCTACCCTTGACTGCTTCTGCCTCGAATAGATTTCCTAAGCACTAGTGTTTTAAGGAACAGGTTAAAAAGAGAATCCTAATGTGATTTCTTGATAATGGGTGTGTTCCTTATCTTCTCCTAGTGTCTAAACTCTTCTCCATGGCTGGACCCCCAAATAATATTCCTTGACGTGCTAAGGGGTATCTAGAGAGTGGGATAGGTTTAACAACTTCCCCAGCCCTAACGCGTACCCTAACCCTAACCCCTACCCTAACCCTAACACGTACCCTAATCCTAACCCGTACCCTAAAGCGAGCCCTAACGCTCAAACTAACCCTAACCCTAACCCTAACCCATACCCTACGCCGTACCCGAACCCGTACCCGAACCCGTACCCTAAGCCGTACCCTAACCCTAACCCTAACCCTAAAACTAACTCTAAGCTACCCTTGACTGCTTCTGCCTCCAATAGATTTCCTACGCACTAGTGTTTTAAGGAACAGGTTAAAAAGAGAATCCTAATGTGATTTCTTGATAATGGGTGTGTTCCTGATCTTCTCCTAGTGTCTAAACTCTTCTCCATGGCTGGACCCCCAAATAATATTCCTTGACGTGCTAAGGGGTATCTAGAGAGTGGGATAGGTTTAATAACTACCCTAACCCTAACGCGTACCCTAACCCTAACCCCTACCCTAACCCTAACACGTACCCTAATCCTAACCTGTACCCTAAACCGTGCCCTAACACTCAAAATAACCCTAATCCTAACCCTAACCCATACCCTACGCCGTACCCGAACCTGTACCCGAACCCGTACCCTCAGCCGTACCCTAACCCTAACCCTAACCGTAAGCTACCCTTGACTGCTTCTGCCTCCAATAGATTTCCTCAGCACTAGTGTTTTAAGGAACAGGTTAAAAAGAGAATCCTAATGTGATTTCTTGATAATGGGTGTGTTCCTTATCTTAGCCTAGTGTCTAAACTCTTCTCCATGGCTGGACCCCCAAATAATATTCTTAGACGTGCTAAGGGGTATCTAGAGAGTGGGATAGGTTTAATAACTACCCTAACCCTAACGCGTACCCTAACCCTAACCCCTACCCTAACCCGAACACGTACCCTAATCCTAACCCGTAACCTAAACCGAGCCCTAACCCTCAAACTAACCCTAACCCTAACCCTAACCCATACCCTACGCCGTACCCGAACCCGTACCCGAACCCGTACCCTAACCCTAACCCTAACCCTAAGCCACCCTTGACTGCTTCTGCCTCCAATAGATTTCCTAAGCACTAGTGTTTTAAGGAACAGGTTAAAAAGAGAATCCTAATGTGATTTCTTGATAATGGGTGTGTTCCTTATCTTCTCCTAGTGTCTAAACTCTTCTCCATGGCTGGACCCCCAAATAATATTCCTTGACGTGCTAAGGGGTATCTAGAGAGTGGGATAGGTTTAATAACTACCCTAACCCTAACGCGTACCCTAACCCTAACCCCTACCCTAACCCTAACACGTACCCTAATCCTAACCCGTACCCTAAACCGAGCCCTAACGCTCAAACTAACCCTAACCCTAACGCTAACCCATACCCTACGCCGTACCCGAACCCGTACCCGAACCCTTACCCTAAGCCGTACCCTAACCCTAACCCTAACCCTAACCCTAACCCTAAGCTACCCTTGACTGCTTCTGCCTCCAATAGATTTCCTAACCACTAGTGTTTTAAGGAACAGTTTAAAAAGAGAATCCTAATGTGATTTCTTGATAATGAGTGTGTTCCTTATCTTCTCCTAGTGTCTAAACTCTTCTCCATGGCTGGACACCCAAATAATATTCCTTGACGTGCTAAGGGGTATCTAGAGAGTGGGATAGGTTTAATAACTACCCTAACCCTAACGCGTACCCTAACCCTAACCCCTACCCTAACCCTAACACGTACCCTAATCATAACCTGTACCCTAAACCGTGCCCTAACACTCAAAATAACCCTAATCCTAACCCTAACCCATACCCTACACCGTACCCGAACCCGTTCCCGAAACCGTACCCTAAGCCGTACCCTAACCCTAACCCTAACCCTAACCCTAACCCTAACCCTAAGCTACCCTTGACTGCTTCTGCCTCCAATAGATTTCCTAAGCACTAGTGTTTTAAGGAACAGGTTAAAAACAGAATCCTAATGTGATTTCTTGATAATGGGTGTGTTCCTTATCTTCTCCTAGTGTCTAAACTCTTCTCCATGGCTGGACCCCCAAATAATATTCCTTGACGTGCTATGGGGTATCTAGAGAGTGGGATAGGTTTAATAACTACCCTAACCCTAACGCGTACCCTAACCCTAACCCCTACCCTAACCCTAACACGTACCCTAATCCTAACCCGTACCCTAAACCGAGACCTAACGCTCACACTAACCCTAACCCTAACCCTAACCCATACCCTACGCCGTACCCGAACCCGTACCCGAACCCGTACCCTAAGCCGTACCCTAACCCTAACCCTAACCCTAAGCTACCCTTGACTGCTTCTGCCTCCAATAGATTTCCTAAGCACTAGTGTTTTAAGGAACAGGTTAAAAAGAGAATCCTAAAGTGATTTCTTGATAATGGGTGTGTTCCTTATCTTCTCCTAGTGTCTAAACTCTTCTCCATGGCTGGACCCCCAAATAATATTCCTTGACGTGCTAAGGGGTATCTAGAGAGTGGGATAGGTTTAATAACTACCCTAACCCTAACGCGTAATCTAACCCTAACCCCTACCCTAACCCTAACACGTACCCTAATCCTAACCCGTACCCTAAACCGAGCCCTAACGCTCAAACTAACCCTAACCCTAAACCTAACCCATACCCTACGCCGTACCCGAACCCGTACCCGAACCCTTACCCTAAGCCGTACCCTAACCCTAACCCTAACCCTAAGCTACCCTTGACTGCTTCTGCCTCCAATAGATTTCCTAAGCACTAGTGTTTTAAGGAACAGGTTAAAAAGAGAATCCTAATGTGATTTCTTGATAATGGGTGTGTTCCTTATCTTCTCCTAGTGTCTAAACTCTTCTCCATTTCTGGACCCCCAAATAATATTCCTTGACGTGCTAAGGGGTATCTAGAGAGTGGGATAGGTTTAATAACTACCCTAACCCTAACGCGTACCCTAACCCTAACCCCTACCCTAACCCTAACACGTACCCTAATCCTAAACCGTACCCTAAACCGAGCCCTAACCCTCAAACTAACCCTAACCCTAACCCTAACCCATACCCTACGCCGTACCCGAACCCGTACCCGAACCCGTACCCGAACCCGTACCCTAAGCCGTACCCTAACCCTAACCCTAACCCTAAGCTACCCTTGACTGCTTCTGCCTCCAATAGATTTCCTAAGCACTAGTGTTTTAAGGAAGAGGTTAAAAAGAGAATCCTAATGTGATTTCTTGATAATGGGTGTGTTCCTTATCTTCTCTTAGTGTCTAAACTCTTCTCCATGACTGGACCCCCAAATAATATTCCTTGACGTGCTAAGCCGTATCTAGACAGAGGGATAGGTTTAATAACTACCCTAACCCTAATGCGTACCCTAACCCTAACGCGTACCCTAACCCTAACACGTACCCTAATCCTAACCCGTACCCTAAACCGAGCCCTAACCCTCAAACTAACCCTAACCCTAACGCTAACCCATACCCTACACCGTACCCGAACCCGTACCCGAACCCGTACCCTAAGCCGTACCCTAAACCTAACCCTAACCCTAACCCTAACCCTAAGCTACCCTTGACTGCTTCTGCCTCCAATAGATTTCCTAAGCACTAGTGTTTTAAGGAACAGGTTAAAAAGAGAATCCTAATGTGATTTCTTGATAATGGGTGTGTTCCTTATCTTCTCCTAGTGTCTAAACTCTTCTCCATGGCTGGACCCCCAAATAATATTCCTTGACGTGCTAAGGGGTATCTAGAGAATGGGATAGGTTTAATAACTACCCTAACCCTAACGCGTACCCTAACCCTAACCCCTACCCTAACCCTGACACGTACCCTAATCCTAACCCGTACCCTAAACCGAGCCCTAACCCTCAAACTAACCCTAACCCTAACCCTAACCCATACCCTACGCCGTACCCGAATCCGTTCCCGAACCCGTACCCTAAGCCGTAACCTAACCCTAACCCTAACCCTAACACTAAGCTACCCTTGACTGCTTCTGCCTCCAATAGATTTCCTAAGCACTAGTGTTTTAAGGAACAGGTTAAAAAGAGAATCCTAATGTGATTTCTTGATAATGGGTGTGTTTCTTATCTTCTCCTAGAGTGTAAACTCTTCTCCGTGTCTGGACCCCCAAATAATATTCCTTGACGTGCTAAGGGGTATCTAGAGAGTGGGATAGGTTTAATAACTACCCTAACCCTAACGCGTGCCCTAACCCTAACCCCTACCCTAACCCTAACACGTACCCTAATCCTAACCCGTACCCTAAACCGAGCCCTAAACCTCAAACTAACCCTAACCCTAACCCTAACCCATACCCTACGCCGTACCCAAACCCGTTCCCGAACCCGTACCCTAAGCCGTACCCTAACCCTAACCCTAACCCTAACCCTAACCCTAAGCTACCCTTGACTGCTTCTGCCTCCAATAGATTTCCTAAGCACTAGTGTTTTAAGGAACAGGTTAAAAAGAGAATCCTAATGTGATTTCTTGATAATGGGTGTGTTCCTTATCTTCTCCTAGTGTCTAAACTCTTCTCCATGGCTGGACCCCCAAATAATATTCCTTGACGTGCTAAGGGGTATCTAGAGAGTGGGATAGGTTTAATAACTTCCCCAGCCCTAACGCGTACCCTAACCCTAACCCCTACCCTAACCCTAACACGTACCCTAATCGTAACTCGTACCCTAAACGGAGCCCTAACCCTCAAACTAACCCTAACCCTAACCCTAACCCATACCCTACGCCGTACCCGAACCCGTACCCGAACCCGTACCCTAAGCCGTACCCTAACCCTAACCCTAACCCTAACCCTAACCCTAAGCTACCCTTGACTGCTTCTGCCTCCAATAGATTTCCTAAGCACTAGTGTTTTAAGGAACAGGTTAAAAAGAGAATCCTAATGTGATTTCTTGATAATGGGTGTGTTCCTTATCTTCTCCTAGTGTCTAAACTCTTCTCCATGGCTGGACCCCAAATAATATTCCTTGACGTGCTAAGGGGTATCTAGAGAGTGGGATAGGTTTAATAACTACCCTAACCCTAACGCGTACCCTAACCCTAACCCCTACCCTAACCCTAACACGTACCCTAATCCTAACCCGTACCCTAAACCGAGCCCTAACGCTCAAACTAACCCTAACCCTAACCCATACCCTACGCCGTACCCGAACCCGTACCCGAACCCGTACCCTAAGCCGTACCCTAAACCTAACCCTAACCCTAACCCTAACCCTAAGCTACCCTTGACTGCTTCTGCCTCCAATAGATTTCCTAAGCACTAGTGTTTTAAGGAACAGGTTAAAAAGAGAATCCTAATGTGATTTCTTGATAATGGGTGTGTTCCTTATCTTCTCCTAGTGTCTAAACTCTTCTCCATGGCTGGACCCCCAAATAATATTCCTTGACGTGCTAAGGGGTATCTAGAGAGTGGGATAGGTTTAATAACTACCCTAACCCTAACGCGTACCCTAACCCTAACCCCTACCCTAACCCTAACACGTACCCTAATCCTAACCCGTACCCTAAACCGAGCCCTAACCCTCAAACTAACCCTAACCAACCCTAACCCTAACCCATACCCTACGCCGTACCCGAACCCGTACCCGAACCCGTACCCTAAACCTAACCCTAACCCTAAGCCACCCTTGACTGCTTCTGCCTCCAATAGATTTCCTAAGCACTAGTGTTTTAAGGAACAGGTTAAAAAGAGAATCCTAATGTGATTTCTTGATAATGGGTGTGTTCCTTATCTTCTCCTAGTGTCTAAACTCTTCTCCATGGCTGGACCCCCAAATAATATTCCTTAACGTGCTAAGGGGTATCTAGAGAGTGGGATAGGTTTAATAACTACCCTAACCCTAACGCGTACCCTAACCCTAACACGTACCCTAATCCTAACCCGTACCCTAAACCGAGCCCTAAACCTCAAACTAACCCTAACCCTAACGCTAACCCATACCCTACGCCGTACCCGAACCCGTTCCCGAACCTGTACCCTAAGCCGTACCCTAACCCTAACCCTAACCCTAACCCTAAGCTACCCTTGACTGCTTCTGCCTCCAATAGATTTCCTAAGCACTAGTGTTTTAAGGAACAGGTTAAAAAGAGAATCCTAATGTGATTTATTGATAATGGGTGTGTTTCTTATCTTCTCCTAGTGTCTAAACTCTTCTCCGTGTCTGGACCCCCAAATAATATTCCTTGACGTGCTAAGGGGTATCTAGAGAGTGGGATAGGTTTAATAACTACCCTAACCCTAACACGTGCCCTAACCCTAACCCCTACCCTAACCCTACCACGTACCCTAATCCTAACCCGTACCCTAAACCGAGCCCTAAACCTCAAACTAACCCTAACCCTAACCCTAACCCATACCCTACGCCGTACCCAAACCCGTTCCCGAACCCGTACCCTAAGCCGTACCCTAACCCTAACCCTAACCCTAACCCTAACCCTAAGCTACCCTTGACTGCTTCTGCCTCCAATAGATTTCCTAAGCACTAGTGTTTTAAGGAACAGGTTAAAAAGAGAATCCTAATGTGATTTCTTGATAATGGGTGTGTTCCTTATCTTCTCCTAGTGTCTAAACTCTTCTCCATGGCTGGACCCCCAAATAATATTACTTGACGTGCTAAGGGGTATCTAGAGAGTGGGATAGGTTTAATAACTTCCCCAGCCCTAACGCGTACCCTAACCCTAACCCCTACCCTAACACTAACACGTACCCTAATCGTAACTCGTACCCTAAACGGAGCCCTAACCCTCAAACTAACCCTAACCCTAACCCTAACCCATACCCTACGCCGTACCCGAACCCGTACCCTAAACGGTACCCTAAGCCGTACCCTAACCCTAACCCTAACCCTAACCCTAACCCTAACCCTAAGCTACCCTTGACTGCTTCTGCCTCCAATAGATTTCCTAAGCACTAGTGTTTTAAGGAACAGGTTAAAAAGAGAATCCTAATGTGATTTCTTGATAATGGGTGTGTTCCTTATCTTCTCCTAGTGTCTAAACTCTTCTCCATGGCTGGACCCCAAATATTCCTTGACATGCTAAGGGGTATCTAGAGAGTGGGATAGGTTTAATAACTACCCTAACCCTAACGCGTACCCTAACCCTAACCCCTACCCTAACCCTAACACGTACCCTAATCCTAACCCGTACCCTAAACCGAGACCTAACGCTCAAACTAACCCTAACCCTAACCCTAACCCATACACTACGCCGTACACGAACCCGTACCCGAACCCGTACCCTAAGCCGTACCCTAACCCTAACCCTAACCCTAACCCTAAGCTACCCTTGACTGCTTCTGCCTCGAATAGATTTCCTAAGCACTAGTGTTTTAAGGAACAGGTTAAAAAGAGAATCCTAATGTGATTTCTTGATAATGGGTGTGTTCCTTATCTTCTCCTAGTGTCTAAACTCTTCTCCATGGCTGGACCCCCAAATAATATTCCTTGACGTGCTAAGGGGTATCTAGAGAGTGGGATAGGTTTAACAACTTCCCCAGCCCTAACGCGTACCCTAACCCTAACCCCTACCCTAACCCTAACACGTACCCTAATCCTAACCCGTACCCTAAAGCGAGCCCTAACGCTCAAACTAACCCTAACCCTAACCCTAACCCATACCCTACGCCGTACCCGAACCCGTACCCGAACCCGTACCCTAAGCCGTACCCTAACCCTAACCCTAACCCTAAAACTAACTCTAAGCTACCCTTGACTGCTTCTGCCTCCAATAGATTTCCTACGCACTAGTGTTTTAAGGAACAGGTTAAAAAGAGAATCCTAATGTGATTTCTTGATAATGGGTGTGTTCCTGATCTTCTCCTAGTGTCTAAACTCTTCTCCATGGCTGGACCCCCAAATAATATTCCTTGACGTGCTAAGGGGTATCTAGAGAGTGGGATAGGTTTAATAACTACCCTAACCCTAACGCGTACCCTAACCCTAACCCCTACCCTAACCCTAACACGTACCCTAATCCTAACCTGTACCCTAAACCGTGCCCTAACACTCAAAATAACCCTAATCCTAACCCTAACCCATACCCTACGCCGTACCCGAACCTGTACCCGAACCCGTACCCTCAGCCGTACCCTAACCCTAACCCTAACCGTAAGCTACCATTGACTGCTTCTGCCTCCAATAGATTTCCTCAGCACTAGTGTTTTAAGGAACAGGTTAAAAAGAGAATCCTAATGTGATTTCTTGATAATGGGTGTGTTCCTTATCTTAGCCTAGTGTCTAAACTCTTCTCCATGGCTGGACCCCCAAATAATATTCTTAGACGTGCTAAGGGGTATCTAGAGAGTGGGATAGGTTTAATAACTACCCTAACCCTAACGCGTACCCTAACCCTAACCCCTACCCTAACCCGAACACGTACCCTAATCCTAACCCGTAACCTAAACCGAGCCCTAACCCTCAAACTAACCCTAACCCTAACCCTAACCCATACCCTACGCCGTACCCGAACCCGTACCCGAACCCGTACCCTAACCCTAACCCTAACCCTAAGCCACCCTTGACTGCTTCA
>NW_027175750.1:0-34112 GCF_028021215.1 Eschrichtius robustus | reverse complement strand
TAGCCAGGATATGGAAGTAACCAAAAAGTCCACCAACAGATGGGTGGACAAAGAAGAACTCCTCCATGTACAGATGGAATATTCGCTAGTGAAAAAAATGAAACAATGCCATTTGCAGCACCATACATGAGTCTAGACGTAATCACGCCACCTGTAGTAAGTGAGAAAGCAAAAGACACATATCCTATCATATCACTTTTAGGAGTTCCTTAAAAATTGATACCAATGAAGATATTTCCACAGAGAAAGGCAATCACAGATCCATTAAAAAACTTATGGTTCTCCAAATAGAAAGGGATGAGGATTGGATATATTACCATATTGGGGTTAACAGAGATATACAAGCCATATGAAATATATACCCACCAAAGACGTACGGAAGACCAGGAGAAGACTACTCAACATTGTGTCATAACCCTACATGGGAAAAGGATGCGAGGAAGAATAGATACATGTATATGTGTGAAAGAACCACATCTTGCACACCTAGAGCAAACAAACCATTGTAATCAAATTTGCTGGGATAAAAAATAAAAGTAAATTACAAATATGAACAAGAAGTAATGAGACATAAACTTAAAGGGCTTTTTCCTGGCACATTCCAATCTAATATACAACCTAGAACACCACTTCCATTAAGACTCTGTTTCCCTAGTAACCAAATTTGGTAAAGGAGAAATGCTGCCACCTTGTGGCCGTTTCCTGCAAGAGCAGCTTTAAACTCACAGCTAATGGTCACTTAACATTCACAAGGACTCAGGGCTGTAAAGGACACTTGCCCTAAAAATTTGTGCTGAAGTAGGGAATGGACAAAAAAATTCAAAACAGGCAAATGTTTCAAGAAGAGATTATGAAGAGTTATGTTTAACTCACACTCTTTTTTAAAAAAAGGAAAATGGATAAAAGCTCAACCTCAGGGAGTGTTAGATGCATGCAATCTAATCTACAAAAAGTTTCAACTTACACCAGTCGACTGACCATCAGCAAAATGTCTACAAACAATTAATCCTGAAGGGGTTTTAGAGAACTGTGTACCCTCTACCTGATGGTGAGACGTAAAGGGGTAACAGCCAATAATGAGAACAGAAAGGAGCTGTGTTTAAAAGTAAAAATGGAGGTAACATTCAATCCAGCAGGCGCACCATTGGACCTCTCACCTGAGAAGACAAGAATCGAGAAGACACAGGCCGCAAAAGCTGCAGTGCAGCCTTATTCACAATAGCCAAGACAGTGAAGCAATCAAAATGTCCAACAACAGGTGACTGGATAAAGAAGAAGTGGTCCATGTACACAATGGAATATTAGCCATGGAAAACAATGAACCATTGCTCTCTGAGGCACCACAAATGAGTCTGGAGATAATCACGAAACATGAGGTAAGTCGGAAACCAAAGACCTGTATTCTATGATATCACTTATAGGCGTTATCTAATAACTGACACAAATGAATATATTTCCACAGAGAAAGTCACTCACAGACTTAGAAAACAAACTATGCTCATCTAAAAGGAAAGGTGGGGGGAATGGATAAATTAAGATTAGTGTTGCTATATGTATACAAACACATATTATATACATATCTCAAAAAGACCGACCATGTAGCAAGGGAGGTCTGTGGAACCCTCTGTAACATTTTACATGGGGAGAGGATCTGTACTTGAATAGACATATATAATGTACAAATGAACCAGATTGTATACACCTAGGACAAACAATATTCTAAGCTTTACCCCAATTAAAAAAAAATTTAAAACCAACAAGAAATAATGAGACATAAACTTATGGGGGTTTCTCCATGCACATTCCAATTTAATTTACAACCTAGGAACACGACTTCCAGAAAGGCTCTGCTGCCCTAGTACCCAGATTTGGGAATGGAGAAATGCTGCCTGCTTGAGGCCACTTCCCACAACAGCAGCTTTAAACCCATTGCTAAAGGTCACTAAATATTCACCAAGCTTGCAGTTCGGTAAATGACACCTGCTCTCTAAAAAAATTATGGGGTGGAAAATCGACCAAAAATTTCAAAATAGGACAACCTTCCAAGAAGACAATTTCAAGAGCTATATTGTACTCTCAATTGTTTCCTTTTTTTTTAACAGAAAAGGAAACGGTGGAGAAAAATGATGAGTTTTACGAATTTTCAAAGACATGCAATCCCAAATTACAAAAACCTATCAGCTCACAGCAGCCAGAAGGGCCATTAGCATAAATGCTGCAAACAATAAATGCTGAAGCGATTGTGGAGAAATGCGTACCCTCGATTCTAAGGGGGACGGGGTAAGAGCCACTAATGAAAACACAAAGAAGGTGCTTTGAAAAGGAAAACACGGTGCTACCAGTCAGTCAATAACACCCACTGCTGGGCCTATCACCTGTGAAAATGAGAATCAAAAAGTCACAGGCTGGCAATCCTGCACTACAACAATATTTACCATAGCCAACACTTGGAAGCAATGAAAATGTCCATCAACCGAGGAATGCGCAAAGTAGAAGTGGTCGACGTACACACTGGGAAATTACTCCAATAAAAAATAAAAATTAAATTTAAAAATCCAACAAAAGTAAGGAGACATCAGCTTGTGTGGGTTTGTCCGAGCACACTCCACTCTAATTTATAACCGAGAAAAACCACAGGCCGCAAGGGCTTTTCCCTAGTTACCACGGTGAGGACATAGAAAGGCTGCCGCCCCCTGGCAGTTACCTGCAAAAGCAGCTTTAAAGCCTGTGCTAATGGTCATTTCATAGGAACAAGTACTGCAGAACTGTAAATGAAACCTGCCCTCAAAATGTCTTGAGGGAGGTAATGGCCAAAACATTTCAAAATGTGACACATACTTTAAGAGAACACTTTGAAGAACTAAGGGGTAATCACAGCTTGAAAAATAAAAAGGACATGCCTTAAAGCTCAATTTCAACGGATTATGAGGCACATGCGACTTCAACCACAAAGAGGTATCAGCTCACACTTGTCAGAATAACCATCAGCAAGGAAACTACAAACAATAAATGCTGAAGGTGTTGTGGAGAAATGCATACCCTCAACTTCAAGTGAGACGTAACTTGAAAAGGGCCACGAATGAGAACAGAATGGAGGTGCCTTAAAAAGGTAAACATTGAGCTACCAAACGATCCAGCAGGCCCACTCCTCGACCTATAATCTAAGAAGAGAGAATTGGAAAGACACAGGCAGGCAAATCTGCATGGCACAGTATTACAATAGCCAAGATATGGAAGTAACCAAAAAGTCCACCAACAGATGGGTGGACAAAGAAGAACACCTCCATGTACAGATGGAATATTCGCTACTGAAAAAAATGAAACAATGCCATTTGCAGCACCATACATGAGTCTAGACATAATCACGCAACCTGTAGTAAGTGAGAAAGCAAAAGACACATATCCTATCATATCACTTTTAGGAGTTACTTAAAAATTGATACCAATGAAGATATTTCCACAGAGAAAGGCAATCACAGATTCATTAAAAAAACGTATGGTTCACTAAATAGAAAGGGATGAGGATTGGATACATTACCATATTGGGGTTAACAGAGATATACAAACCATGTGAAATAGATAATCACCAAAGACGTACGGAAGACCAGGAGAAGACTACTCAACATTGTGTCATAACCTACATGGGAAAAGGATGCGAGGAAGAATAGATACACGTATATGTGTGAAAGAACCACATCTTGCACACCTAGAACAAACAAACCATTGTAATCAAATTGGCTGGGATAAAAAATGAAAAGTAAGTTACAAATATGAACAAGAAGTAATGAGACATAAACATAAAGTGCTTTTTTCCTGGCACATTCCATTCGAATTTACAACCTAGAACACCACTTCCATTAAGGCTCTGTTTCCCCAGTTACCAAATTAGGTAAAGGAGAAATGCTGCCACCTTGTGGCCGTTTCCTGCAAGAGCAGCTTTAAACTCACAGCTAATGGTCACTTAACATTCACAAGGACTCAGGGCTGTAAAGGACACCTGCCCTAAAAAATTGTGCTGAAGTAGGGAATGGACAAAAAAATTCAAAACAGGCAAATGTTTCAAGAAGAGAGTATGAAGAGTTAAGCTTTACTCACGCCCTTTTAAAAAAAAAAGGAAAATGGATAAAAGCTCAACCTCAGGGAGTGTTAGACCCATGCAATCTAATCTACAAAAAGTTTCAACTTACACCAGTCGACTGACCATCAGCAAAATGTCTACAAACAATAAATGCTGAAGGGGTCTTAGAGAACTGTGTCCCCTCTACCTCCTGGTGAGACGTAAAGGGGTAACAGCCAATAATGAGAACAGAAAGGAGCTGTGTTTAAAAGTAAAAATGGAGGTACCATTCAATCCAGCAGGCGCACCATTGGACCTCTCACCCGAGAAGACAAGAATCGAGAAGACACAGGCCGCAAAAGCTGCAGTGCAGCCTTATTCACAATAGCCAAGAGAGTGAAGCAATCAAAATATCCAACAAGAGGTGAATGGATAAAGAAGAAGTGGTCCATGTACACCATGGAATATTAGCCATGGAAAACAATGAACCATTGCTCTCTGAGGCACCACAAATGATTCTGGAGATAATCACGAAACATGAGGTAAGTCGCAAAGCAAAAGACCTATATTCTATGATATCACTTATAGGCGTTATCTAATAACTGACACAAATGAACATATTTCCACAGAGAAAGACACTCACAGACTTAGAAAACCAACTATGCTCATCTAAAAGGAAAGGTGGGGGGAATGGATAAATTAAGATTAGTGTTACTATATGTATACAAAGTCATATTATATACATATCTCAAAAAGACCGACCATATAGCAAGGGAGGTCTGCGGAACCCTCTGTAATATTTTACATGGGAAGAGGGTCTGTACTTGAATAGACATATATAATGTACAAATGAACCAGATTGTGTACACCTAGGACAAACAATATTCTAAGCTTTACCCCAATTAAAACACTTTTAAAATCCAAGAAGAAATAATGACACATAAACTTATGGGGATTTCGCCATGCACATTACAATGTAATTTACAACCTAGGAACACGACTTCCAGAAAGGCGCTGCTGCCCTAGTACCCAGATCTGGGAATGGAGAAATGCTGCCTCCTTGAGGCCACTTCCCACAACAGCAGCTTTAAACCCATTGCTAAAGGTCACTAAATATTCACCAAACTTGCAGTTCGGGAAATGACACCTGCTCTCTAAAAAAACTCTGGGGTGGAAAATCGACCAAAAAATTCAAAAGAGGGCAACCTTCCAAGAAGACAATTTCAAGAGTTATATTGTACTCCCAATTGTTTCCTTTTTTTAACAGAAAAAGAAACGGCGGAGAAAAATGGTGAGTTTTACGAATTTTCAAAGACATGCAAACCCAAATTACAAAACCCTATCAGCTCAAAGCAGCCAGTAGGGCCATTAGCATAAATGCTGCAAACAATAAATGCTAAATCGATTGTGGAGGAATGCGTACCCTCGATTCTAAGGGGGACGTGGTAAGAGCCACTAATGAAAACACAAAGAAGGTGCTTTGAAAAGGGAAACACGGTGCTACCAGTCAATCAATCACACCCACTGCTGGGCCTATCACCTGAGAAAATGAGAATCAAAAAGTCACAGGCTGGCAAGCCAGCACTCCAACAATATTTACCATAGCCAACACTTGGAAGCAATGAAAATGTCCATCAACCGAGGAATGCACAAAGTAGAAGTGGTCCACGTACACGGTGAGAAATTACTCTAATATAAAATAAAAATTACACTTAAAAAACCAACAAAAGGAGACATCAGCTTTTGTGGGTTTGTCCGGGCACACTCCACTCTAATTTATAACCGAGAATCACCACAGGCCGCAAGGGCTTTTCCCTAGGTACCAGGGTGGGGAACATAGAAAGGCTGCCACCCTCTGGCAGTTACCTGCAAAAGCAGCTTGAAAGCCTGTGCTCATGGTCATTTCATAGGAACAAGTACTGCAGGACTGTAAATGAAACCTGCCCTCAAAATGTCTTGAGGGAGGTAATGGCTAAAAGAATTCAAAATGTGACACATATTTTCAGAGAACACTTTGAAGAACTAAGGAGTAATCACAGCTTGAAAAATAAAAAGGACATGCCTTAAAGCTCAATTTCACCGGATTATGAGGCACATGCGAATTCAACCACAAAGAGGTATCAGCTCACACTTGTCAAAATAACCATCAGCAAGAAAACTACAAACAATAAATGCTGAAGGTGTTGTGGAGAAATGCATACCCTCAAATTCAAGTGGGACATAAGTTGGAAAGGGCCACGAATGAGAGCAGAATGGAGTTGCCTTAAAAAGGTAAACATTGATCTACCAAACGATCCAGCAGGCCCACTCCTCGACCTATAATCTAAGAAGAGAGAATTGGAAAGACACAGGCAGGCAAATCTGCATTGCACAGTATTACAATAGCCAGGATATGGAAGTAACCAAAAAGTCCACCAACAGATGGGTGGACAAAGAAGAACTCCTCCATGTACAGATGGAATATTCGCTAGTGAAAAAAATGAAACAATGCCATTTGCAGCACCATACATGAGTCTAGACGTAATCACGCCACCTGCAGTAAGTGAGAAAGCAAAAGACACATATCCTATCATATCACTTTTAGGAGTTCCTTAAAAATTGATACCAATGAAGATATTTCCACAGAGAAAGGCAATCACAGATCCATTAAAAAACTTATGGTTCTCCAAATAGAAAGGGATGAGGATTGGATATATTACCATATTGGGGTTAACAGAGATATACAAGCCATATGAAATATATACCCACCAAAGACGTACGGAAGACCAGGAGAAGACTACTCAACATTGTGTCATAACCCTACATGGGAAAAGGATGCGAGGAAGAATAGATACATGTATATGTGTGAAAGAACCACATCTTGCACACCTAGAGCAAACAAACCATTGTAATCAAATTTGCTGGGATAAAAAATAAAAGTAAATTACAAATATGAACAAGAAGTAATGAGACATAAACTTAAAGGGCTTTTTCCTGGCACATTCCAATCTAATATACAACCTAGAACACCACTTCCATTAAGACTCTGTTTCCCTAGTAACCAAATTTGGTAAAGGAGAAATGCTGCCACCTTGTGGCCGTTTCCTGCAAGAGCAGCTTTAAACTCACAGCTAATGGTCACTTAACATTCACAAGGACTCAGGGCTGTAAAGGACACTTGCCCTAAAAATTTGTGCTGAAGTAGGGAATGGACAAAAAAATTCAAAACAGGCAAATGTTTCAAGAAGAGATTATGAAGAGTTATGTTTAACTCACACTCTTTTTTAAAAAAAGGAAAATGGATAAAAGCTCAACCTCAGGGAGTGTTAGATGCATGCAATCTAATCTACAAAAAGTTTCAACTTACACCAGTCGACTGACCATCAGCAAAATGTCTACAAACAATTAATCCTGAAGGGGTTTTAGAGAACTGTGTACCCTCTACCTGATGGTGAGACGTAAAGGGGTAACAGCCAATAATGAGAACAGAAAGGAGCTGTGTTTAAAAGTAAAAATGGAGGTAACATTCAATCCAGCAGGCGCACCATTGGACCTCTCACCTGAGAAGACAAGAATCGAGAAGACACAGGCCGCAAAAGCTGCAGTGCAGCCTTATTCACAATAGCCAAGACAGTGAAGCAATCAAAATGTCCAACAACAGGTGACTGGATAAAGAAGAAGTGGTCCATGTACACAATGGAATATTAGCCATGGAAAACAATGAACCATTGCTCTCTGAGGCACCACAAATGAGTCTGGAGATAATCACGAAACATGAGGTAAGTCGGAAACCAAAGACCTGTATTCTATGATATCACTTATAGGCGTTATCTAATAACTGACACAAATGAATATATTTCCACAGAGAAAGTCACTCACAGACTTAGAAAACAAACTATGCTCATCTAAAAGGAAAGGTGGGGGGAATGGATAAATTAAGATTAGTGTTGCTATATGTATACAAACACATATTATATACATATCTCAAAAAGACCGACCATGTAGCAAGGGAGGTCTGTGGAACCCTCTGTAACATTTTACATGGGGAGAGGATCTGTACTTGAATAGACATATATAATGTACAAATGAACCAGATTGTGTACACCTAGGACAAACAATATTCTAAGCTTTACCCCAATTAAAAAAAAATTTAAAACCAAGAAGAAATAATGAGACATAAACTTATGGGGGTTTCTCCATGCACATTCCAATTTAATTTACAATCTAGGAACACGACTTCCAGAAAGGCTCTGCTGCCCTAGTACCCAGATTTGGGAATGGAGAAATGCTGCCTGCTTGAGGCCACTTCCCACAACAGCAGCTTTAAACCCATTGCTAAAGGTCACTAAATATTCACCAAGCTTTCAGTTCGGTAAATGACACCTGCTCTCTAAAAAAATTATGGGGTGGAAAATCGACCAAAAATTTCAAAATAGGACAACCTTCCAAGAAGACAATTTCAAGAGTTATATTGTACTCTCAATTGTTTCCTTTTTTTTTAACAGAAAAGGAAACGGTGGAGAAAAATGATGAGTTTTACGAATTTTCAAAGACATGCAATCCCAAATTACAAAAACCTATCAGCTCACAGCAGCCAGAAGGGCCATTAGCATAAATGCTGCAAACAATAAATGCTGAAGCGATTGTGGAGAAATGCGTACCCTCGATTCTAAGGGGGACGGGGTAAGAGCCACTAATGAAAACACAAAGAAGGTGCTTTGAAAAGGAAAACACGGTGCTACCAGTCAGTCAATAACACCCACTGCTGGGCCTATCACCTGTGAAAATGAGAATCAAAAAGTCACAGGCTGGCAATCCTGCACTACAACAATATTTACCATAGCCAACACTTGGAAGCAATGAAAATGTCCATCAACCGAGGAATGCGCAAAGTAGAAGTGGTCGACGTACACACTGGGAAATTACTCCAATAAAAAATAAAAATTAAATTTAAAAATCCAACAAAAGTAAGGAGACATCAGCTTGTGTGGGTTTGTCCGAGCACACTCCACTCTAATTTATAACCGAGAAAAACCACAGGCCGCAAGGGCTTTTCCCTAGTTACCACGGTGAGGACATAGAAAGGCTGCCGCCCCCTGGCAGTTACCTGCAAAAGCAGCTTTAAAGCCTGTGCTAATGGTCATTTCATAGGAACAAGTACTGCAGAACTGTAAATGAAACCTGCCCTCAAAATGTCTTGAGGGAGGTAATGGCCAAAACATTTCAAAATGTGACACATACTTTAAGAGAACACTTTGAAGAACTAAGGGGTAATCACAGCTTGAAAAATAAAAAGGACATGCCTTAAAGCTCAATTTCAACGGATTATGAGGCACATGCGACTTCAACCACAAAGAGGTATCAGCTCACACTTGTCAGAATAACCATCAGCAAGGAAACTACAAACAATAAATGCTGAAGGTGTTGTGGAGAAATGCATACCCTCAACTTCAAGTGAGACGTAACTTGAAAAGGGCCACGAATGAGAACAGAATGGAGGTGCCTTAAAAAGGTAAACATTGAGCTACCAAACGATCCAGCAGGCCCACTCCTCGACCTATAATCTAAGAAGAGAGAATTGGAAAGACACAGGCAGGCAAATCTGCATGGCACAGTATTACAATAGCCAAGATATGGAAGTAACCAAAAAGTCCACCAACAGATGGGTGGACAAAGAAGAACACATCCATGTACAGATGGAATATTCGCTACTGAAAAAAATGAAACAATGCCATTTGCAGCACCATACATGAGTCTAGACATAATCACGCAACCTGTACTAAGTGAGAAAGCAAAAGACACATATCCTATCATATCACTTTTAGGAGTTACTTAAAAATTGATACCAATGAAGATATTTCCACAGAGAAAGGCAATCACAGATTCATTAAAAAAACGTATGGTTCACTAAATAGAAAGGGATGAGGATTGGATACATTACCATATTGGGGTTAACAGAGATATACAAACCATGTGAAATAGATAATCACCAAAGACGTACGGAAGACCAGGAGAAGACTACTCAACATTGTGTCATAACCTACATGGGAAAAGGATGCGAGGAAGAATAGATACACGTATATGTGTGAAAGAACCACATCTTGCACACCTAGAACAAACAAACCATTGTAATCAAATTTGCTGGGATAAAAAATGAAAAGTAAGTTACAAATATGAACAAGAAGTAATGAGACATAAACATAAAGTGCTTTTTTCCTGGCACATTCCATTCGAATTTACAACCTAGAACACCACTTCCATTAAGGCTCTGTTTCCCCAGTTACCAAATTAGGTAAAGGAGAAATGCTGCCACCTTGTGGCCGTTTCCTGCAAGAGCAGCTTTAAACTCACAGCTAATGGTCACTTAACATTCACAAGGACTCAGGGCTGTAAAGGACACCTGCCCTAAAAAATTGTGCTGAAGTAGGGAATGGACAAAAAAATTCAAAACAGGCAAATGTTTCAAGAAAAGAGTATGAAGAGTTAAGTTTTACTCACGCCCTTTTAAAAAAAAAAGGAAAATGGATAAAAGCTCAACCTCAGGGAGTGTTAGACCCATGCAATCTAATCTACAAAAAGTTTCAACTTACACCAGTCGACTGACCATCAGCAAAATGTCTACAAACAATAAATGCTGAAGGGGTCTTAGAGAACTGTGTCCCCTCTACCTCCTGGTGAGACGTAAAGGGGTAACAGCCAATAATGAGAACAGAAAGGAGCTGTGTTTAAAAGTAAAAATGGAGGTACCATTCAATCCAGCAGGCGCACCATTGGACCTCTCACCTGAGAAGACAAGAATCGAGAAGACACAGGCCGCAAAAGCTGCAGTGCAGCCTTATTCACAATAGCCAAGAGAGTGAAGCAATCAAAATATCCAACAAGAGGTGAATGGATAAAGAAGAAGTGGTCCATGTACACCATGGAATATTAGCCATGGAAAACAATGAACCATTGCTCTCTGAGGCACCACAAATGAGTCTGGAGATAATCACGAAACATGAGGTAAGTCGCAAAGCAAAAGACCTATATTCTATGATATCACTTATAGGCGTTATCTAATAACTGACACAAATGAACATATTTCCACAGAGAAAGACACTCACAGACTTAGAAAACCAACTATGCTCATCTAAAAGGAAAGGTGGGGGAAATGGATAAATTAAGATTAGTGTTACTATATGTATACAAAGTCATATTATATACATATCTCAAAAAGACCGACCATATAGCAAGGGAGGTCTGCGGAACCCTCTGTAATATTTTACATGGGAAGAGGGTCTGTACTTGAATAGACATATATAATGTACAAATGAACCAGATTGTGTACACCTAGGACAAACAATATTCTAAGCTTTACCCCAATTAAAACACTTTTAAAATCCAAGAAGAAATAATGACACATAAACTTATGGGGATTTCGCCATGCACATTACAATGTAATTTACAACCTAGGAACACGACTTCCAGAAAGGCGCTGCTGCCCTAGTACCCAGATCTGGGAATGGAGAAATGCTGCCTCCTTCAGGCCACTTCCCACAACAGCAGCTTTAAACCCATTGCTAAAGGTCACTAAATATTCACCAAACTTGCAGTTCGGGAAATGACACCTGCTCTCTAAAAAAACTCTGGGGTGGAAAATCGACCAAAAAATTCAAAAGAGGGCAACCTTCCAAGAAGACAATTTCAAGAGTTATATTGTACTCCCAATTGTTTCCTTTTTTTAACAGAAAAAGAAACGGCGGAGAAAAATGGTGAGTTTTACGAATTTTCAAAGACATGCAAACCCAAATTACAAAACCCTATCAGCTCAAAGCAGCCAGTAGGGCCATTAGCATAAATGCTGCAAACAATAAATGCTAAATCGATTGTGGAGGAATGCGTACCCTCGATTCTAAGGGGGACGTGGTAAGAGCCACTAATGAAAACACAAAGAAGGTGCTTTGAAAAGGGAAACACGGTGCTACCAGTCAATCAATCACACCCACTGCTGGGCCTATCACCTGAGAAAATGAGAATCAAAAAGTCACAGGCTGGCAAGCCAGCACTCCAACAATATTTACCATAGCCAACACTTGGAAGCAATGAAAATGTCCATCAACCGAGGAATGCACAAAGTAGAAGTGGTCCACGTACACGGTGAGAAATTACTCTAATATAAAATAAAAATTACACTTAAAAAACCAACAAAAGGAGACATCAGCTTTTGTGGGTTTGTCCGGGCACACTCCACTCTAATTTATAACCGAGAATCACCACAGGCCGCAAGGGCTTTTTCCTAGGTACCAGGGTGGGGAACATAGAAAGGCTGCCACCCTCTGGCAGTTACCTGCAAAAGCAGCTTGAAAGCCTGTGCTCATGGTCATTTCATAGGAACAAGTACTGCAGGACTGTAAATGAAACCTGCCCTCAAAATGTCTTGAGGGAGGTAATGGCTAAAAGAATTCAAAATGTGACACATATTTTCAGAGAACACTTTGAAGAACTAAGGAGTAATCACAGCTTGAAAAATAAAAAGGACATGCCTTAAAGCTCAATTTCACCGGATTATGAGGCACATGCGAATTCAACCACAAAGAGGTATCAGCTCACACTTGTCAAAATAACCATCAGCAAGAAAACTACAAACAATAAATGCTGAAGGTGTTGTGGAGAAATGCATACCCTCAAATTCAAGTGGGACATAAGTTGGAAAGGGCCACGAATGAGAGCAGAATGGAGTTGCCTTAAAAAGGTAAACATTGATCTACCAAACGATCCAGCAGGCCCACTCCTCGACCTATAATCTAAGAAGAGAGAATTGGAAAGACACAGGCAGGCAAATCTGCATTGCACAGTATTACAATAGCCAGGATATGGAAGTAACCAAAAAGTCCACCAACAGATGGGTGGACAAAGAAGAACTCCTCCATGTACAGATGGAATATTCGCTAGTGAAAAAAATGAAACAATGCCATTTGCAGCACCATACATGAGTCTAGACGTAATCACGCCACCTGTAGTAAGTGAGAAAGCAAAAGACACATATCCTATCATATCACTTTTAGGAGTTCCTTAAAAATTGATACCAATGAAGATATTTCCACAGAGAAAGGCAATCACAGATCCATTAAAAAACTTATGGTTCTCCAAATAGAAAGGGATGAGGATTGGATATATTACCATATTGGGGTTAACAGAGATATACAAGCCATATGAAATATATACCCACCAAAGACGTACGGAAGACCAGGAGAAGACTACTCAACATTGTGTCATAACCCTACATGGGAAAAGGATGCGAGGAAGAATAGATACATGTATATGTGTGAAAGAACCACATCTTGCACACCTAGAGCAAACAAACCATTGTAATCAAATTTGCTGGGATAAAAAATAAAAGTAAATTACAAATATGAACAAGAAGTAATGAGACATAAACTTAAAGGGCTTTTTCCTGGCACATTCCAATCTAATATACAACCTAGAACACCACTTCCATTAAGACTCTGTTTCCCTAGTAACCAAATTTGGTAAAGGAGAAATGCTGCCACCTTGTGGCCGTTTCCTGCAAGAGCAGCTTTAAACTCACAGCTAATGGTCACTTAACATTCACAAGGACTCAGGGCTGTAAAGGACACTTGCCCTAAAAATTTGTGCTGAAGTAGGGAATGGACAAAAAAATTCAAAACAGGCAAATGTTTCAAGAAGAGATTATGAAGAGTTATGTTTAACTCACACTCTTTTTTAAAAAAAGGAAAATGGATAAAAGCTCAACCTCAGGGAGTGTTAGATGCATGCAATCTAATCTACAAAAAGTTTCAACTTACACCAGTCGACTGACCATCAGCAAAATGTCTACAAACAATTAATCCTGAAGGGGTTTTAGAGAACTGTGTACCCTCTACCTGATGGTGAGACGTAAAGGGGTAACAGCCAATAATGAGAACAGAAAGGAGCTGTGTTTAAAAGTAAAAATGGAGGTAACATTCAATCCAGCAGGCGCACCATTGGACCTCTCACCTGAGAAGACAAGAATCGAGAAGACACAGGCCGCAAAAGCTGCAGTGCAGCCTTATTCACAATAGCCAAGACAGTGAAGCAATCAAAATGTCCAACAACAGGTGACTGGATAAAGAAGAAGTGGTCCATGTACACAATGGAATATTAGCCATGGAAAACAATGAACCATTGCTCTCTGAGGCACCACAAATGAGTCTGGAGATAATCACGAAACATGAGGTAAGTCGGAAACCAAAGACCTGTATTCTATGATATCACTTATAGGCGTTATCTAATAACTGACACAAATGAATATATTTCCACAGAGAAAGTCACTCACAGACTTAGAAAACAAACTATGCTCATCTAAAAGGAAAGGTGGGGGGAATGGATAAATTAAGATTAGTGTTGCTATATGTATACAAACACATATTATATACATATCTCAAAAAGACCGACCATGTAGCAAGGGAGGTCTGTGGAACCCTCTGTAACATTTTACATGGGGAGAGGATCTGTACTTGAATAGACATATATAATGTACAAATGAACCAGATTGTGTACACCTAGGACAAACAATATTCTAAGCTTTACCCCAATTAAAAAAAAATTTAAAACCAAGAAGAAATAATGAGACATAAACTTATGGGGGTTTCTCCATGCACATTCCAATTTAATTTACAACCTAGGAACACGACTTCCAGAAAGGCTCTGCTGCCCTAGTACCCAGATTTGGGAATGGAGAAATGCTGCCTGCTTGAGGCCACTTCCCACAACAGCAGCTTTAAACCCATTGCTAAAGGTCACTAAATATTCACCAAGCTTTCAGTTCGGTAAATGACACCTGCTCTCTAAAAAAATTATGGGGTGGAAAATCGACCAAAAATTTCAAAATAGGACAACCTTCCAAGAAGACAATTTCAAGAGTTATATTGTACTCTCAATTGTTTCCTTTTTTTTTAACAGAAAAGGAAACGGTGGAGAAAAATGATGAGTTTTACGAATTTTCAAAGACATGCAATCCCAAATTACAAAAACCTATCAGCTCACAGCAGCCAGAAGGGCCATTAGCATAAATGCTGCAAACAATAAATGCTGAAGCGATTGTGGAGAAATGCGTACCCTCGATTCTAAGGGGGACGGGGTAAGAGCCACTAATGAAAACACAAAGAAGGTGCTTTGAAAAGGAAAACACGGTGCTACCAGTCAGTCAATAACACCCACTGCTGGGCCTATCACCTGTGAAAATGAGAATCAAAAAGTCACAGGCTGGCAATCCTGCACTACAACAATATTTACCATAGCCAACACTTGGAAGCAATGAAAATGTCCATCAACCGAGGAATGCGCAAAGTAGAAGTGGTCGACGTACACACTGGGAAATTACTCCAATAAAAAATAAAAATTAAATTTAAAAATCCAACAAAAGTAAGGAGACATCAGCTTGTGTGGGTTTGTCCGAGCACACTCCACTCTAATTTATAACCGAGAAAAACCACAGGCCGCAAGGGCTTTTCCCTAGTTACCACGGTGAGGACATAGAAAGGCTGCCGCCCCCTGGCAGTTACCTGCAAAAGCAGCTTTAAAGCCTGTGCTAATGGTCATTTCATAGGAACAAGTACTGCAGAACTGTAAATGAAACCTGCCCTCAAAATGTCTTGAGGGAGGTAATGGCCAAAACATTTCAAAATGTGACACATACTTTAAGAGAACACTTTGAAGAACTAAGGGGTAATCACAGCTTGAAAAATAAAAAGGACATGCCTTAAAGCTCAATTTCAACGGATTATGAGGCACATGCGACTTCAACCACAAAGAGGTATCAGCTCACACTTGTCAGAATAACCATCAGCAAGGAAACTACAAACAATAAATGCTGAAGGTGTTGTGGAGAAATGCATACCCTCAACTTCAAGTGAGACGTAACTTGAAAAGGGCCACGAATGAGAACAGAATGGAGGTGCCTTAAAAAGGTAAACATTGAGCTACCAAACGATCCAGCAGGCCCACTCCTCGACCTATAATCTAAGAAGAGAGAATTGGAAAGACACAGGCAGGCAAATCTGCATGGCACAGTATTACAATAGCCAAGATATGGAAGTAACCAAAAAGTCCACCAACAGATGGGTGGACAAAGAAGAACACCTCCATGTACAGATGGAATATTCGCTACTGAAAAAAATGAAACAATGCCATTTGCAGCACCATACATGAGTCTAGACATAATCACGCAACCTGTACTAAGTGAGAAAGCAAAAGACACATATCCTATCATATCACTTTTAGGAGTTACTTAAAAATTGATACCAATGAAGATATTTCCACAGAGAAAGGCAATCACAGATTCATTAAAAAAACGTATGGTTCACTAAATAGAAAGGGATGAGGATTGGATACATTACCATATTGGGGTTAACAGAGATATACAAACCATGTGAAATAGATAATCACCAAAGACGTACGGAAGACCAGGAGAAGACTACTCAACATTGTGTCATAACCTACATGGGAAAAGGATGCGAGGAAGAATAGATACACGTATATGTGTGAAAGAACCACATCTTGCACACCTAGAACAAACAAACCATTGTAATCAAATTTGCTGGGATAAAAAATGAAAAGTAAGTTACAAATATGAACAAGAAGTAATGAGACATAAACATAAAGTGCTTTTTTCCTGGCACATTCCATTCGAATTTACAACCTAGAACACCACTTCCATTAAGGCTCTGTTTCCCCAGTTACCAAATTAGGTAAAGGAGAAATGCTGCCACCTTGTGGCCGTTTCCTGCAAGAGCAGCTTTAAACTCACAGCTAATGGTCACTTAACATTCACAAGGACTCAGGGCTGTAAAGGACACCTGCCCTAAAAAATTGTGCTGAAGTAGGGAATGGACAAAAAAATTCAAAACAGGCAAATGTTTCAAGAAGAGAGTATGAAGAGTTAAGTTTTACTCACGCCCTTTTAAAAAAAAAAGGAAAATGGATAAAAGCTCAACCTCAGGGAGTGTTAGACCCATGCAATCTAATCTACAAAAAGTTTCAACTTACACCAGTCGACTGACCATCAGCAAAATGTCTACAAACAATAAATGCTGAAGGGGTCTTAGAGAACTGTGTCCCCTCTACCTCCTGGTGAGACGTAAAGGGGTAACAGCCAATAATGAGAACAGAAAGGAGCTGTGTTTAAAAGTAAAAATGGAGGTACCATTCAATCCAGCAGGCGCACCATTGGACCTCTCACCCGAGAAGACAAGAATCGAGAAGACACAGGCCGCAAAAGCTGCAGTGCAGCCTTATTCACAATAGCCAAGAGAGTGAAGCAATCAAAATATCCAACAAGAGGTGAATGGATAAAGAAGAAGTGGTCCATGTACACCATGGAATATTAGCCATGGAAAACAATGAACCATTGCTCTCTGAGGCACCACAAATGATTCTGGAGATAATCACGAAACATGAGGTAAGTCGCAAAGCAAAAGACCTATATTCTATGATATCACTTATAGGCGTTATCTAATAACTGACACAAATGAACATATTTCCACAGAGAAAGACACTCACAGACTTAGAAAACCAACTATGCTCATCTAAAAGGAAAGGTGGGGGGAATGGATAAATTAAGATTAGTGTTACTATATGTATACAAAGTCATATTATATACATATCTCAAAAAGACCGACCATATAGCAAGGGAGGTCTGCGGAACCCTCTGTAATATTTTACATGGGAAGAGGGTCTGTACTTGAATAGACATATATAATGTACAAATGAACCAGATTGTGTACACCTAGGACAAACAATATTCTAAGCTTTACCCCAAATAAAACACTTTTAAAATCCAAGAAGAAATAATGACACATAAACTTATGGGGATTTCGCCATGCACATTACAATGTAATTTACAACCTAGGAACACGACTTCCAGAAAGGCGCTGCTGCCCTAGTACCCAGATCTGGGAATGGAGAAATGCTGCCTCCTTGAGGCCACTTCCCACAACAGCAGCTTTAAACCCATTGCTAAAGGTCACTAAATATTCACCAAACTTGCAGTTCGGGAAATGACACCTGCTCTCTAAAAAAACTCTGGGGTGGAAAATCGACCAAAAAATTCAAAAGAGGGCAACCTTCCAAGAAGACAATTTCAAGAGTTATATTGTACTCCCAATTGTTTCCTTTTTTTAACAGAAAAAGAAATGGCGGAGAAAAATGGTGAGTTTTACGAATTTTCAAAGACATGCAAACCCAAATTACAAAACCCTATCAGCTCAAAGCAGCCAGTAGGGCCATTAGCATAAATGCTGCAAACAATAAATGCTAAATCGATTGTGGAGGAATGCGTACCCTCGATTCTAAGGGGGACGTGGTAAGAGCCACTAATGAAAACACAAAGAAGGTGCTTTGAAAAGGGAAACACGGTGCTACCAGTCAATCAATCACACCCACTGCTGGGCCTATCACCTGAGAAAATGAGAATCAAAAAGTCACAGGCTGGCAAGCCAGCACTCCAACAATATTTACCATAGCCAACACTTGGAAGCAATGAAAATGTCCATCAACCGAGGAATGCACAAAGTAGAAGTGGTCCACGTACACGGTGAGAAATTACTCTAATATAAAATAAAAATTACACTTAAAAAACCAACAAAAGGAGACATCAGCTTTTGTGGGTTTGTCCGGGCACACTCCACTCTAATTTATAACCGAGAATCACCACAGGCCGCAAGGGCTTTTCCCTAGGTACCAGGGTGGGGAACATAGAAAGGCTGCCACCCTCTGGCAGTTACCTGCAAAAGCAGCTTGAAAGCCTGTGCTCATGGTCATTTCATAGGAACAAGTACTGCAGGACTGTAAATGAAACCTGCCCTCAAAATGTCTTGAGGGAGGTAATGGCTAAAAGAATTCAAAATGTGACACATATTTTCAGAGAACACTTTGAAGAACTAAGGAGTAATCACAGCTTGAAAAATAAAAAGGACATGCCTTAAAGCTCAATTTCACCGGATTATGAGGCACATGCGAATTCAACCACAAAGAGGTATCAGCTCACACTTGTCAGAAAAACCATCAGCAAGAAAACTACAAACAATAAATGCTGAAGGTGTTGTGGAGAAATGCATACCCTCAAATTCAAGTGGGACATAAGTTGGAAAGGGCCACGAATGAGAGCAGAATGGAGTTGCCTTAAAAAGGTAAACATTGATCTACCAAACGATCCAGCAGGCCCACTCCTCGACCTATAATCTAAGAAGAGAGAATTGGAAAGACACAGGCAGGCAAATCTGCATTGCACAGTATTACAATAGCCAGGATATGGAAGTAACCAAAAAGTCCACCAACAGATGGGTGGACAAAGAAGAACTCCTCCATGTACAGATGGAATATTCGCTAGTGAAAAAAATGAAACAATGCCATTTGCAGCACCATACATGAGTCTAGACGTAATCACGCCACCTGTAGTAAGTGAGAAAGCAAAAGACACATATCCTATCATATCACTTTTAGGAGTTCCTTAAAAATTGATACCAATGAAGATATTTCCACAGAGAAAGGCAATCACAGATCCATTAAAAAACTTATGGTTCTCCAAATAGAAAGGGATGAGGATTGGATATATTACCATATTGGGGTTAACAGAGATATACAAGCCATATGAAATATATACCCACCAAAGACGTACGGAAGACCAGGAGAAGACTACTCAACATTGTGTCATAACCCTACATGGGAAAAGGATGCGAGGAAGAATAGATACATGTATATGTGTGAAAGAACCACATCTTGCACACCTAGAGCAAACAAACCATTGTAATCAAATTTGCTGGGATAAAAAATAAAAGTAAATTACAAATATGAACAAGAAGTAATGAGACATAAACTTAAAGGGCTTTTTCCTGGCACATTCCAATCTAATATACAACCTAGAACACCACTTCCATTAAGACTCTGTTTCCCTAGTAACCAAATTTGGTAAAGGAGAAATGCTGCCACCTTGTGGCCGTTTCCTGCAAGAGCAGCTTTAAACTCACAGCTAATGGTCACTTAACATTCACAAGGACTCAGGGCTGTAAAGGACACTTGCCCTAAAAATTTGTGCTGAAGTAGGGAATGGACAAAAAAATTCAAAACAGGCAAATGTTTCAAGAAGAGATTATGAAGAGTTATGTTTAACTCACACTCTTTTTTAAAAAAAGGAAAATGGATAAAAGCTCAACCTCAGGGAGTGTTAGATGCATGCAATCTAATCTACAAAAAGTTTCAACTTACACCAGTCGACTGACCATCAGCAAAATGTCTACAAACAATTAATCCTGAAGGGGTTTTAGAGAACTGTGTACCCTCTACCTGATGGTGAGACGTAAAGGGGTAACAGCCAATAATGAGAACAGAAAGGAGCTGTGTTTAAAAGTAAAAATGGAGGTAACATTCAATCCAGCAGGCGCACCATTGGACCTCTCACCCGAGAAGACAAGAATCGAGAAGACACAGGCCGCAAAAGCTGCAGTGCAGCCTTATTCACAATAGCCAAGAGAGTGAAGCAATCAAAATATCCAACAAGAGGTGAATGGATAAAGAAGAAGTGGTCCATGTACACCATGGAATATTAGCCATGGAAAACAATGAACCATTGCTCTCTGAGGCACCACAAATGATTCTGGAGATAATCACGAAACATGAGGTAAGTCGCAAAGCAAAAGACCTATATTCTATGATATCACTTATAGGCGTTATCTAATAACTGACACAAATGAACATATTTCCACAGAGAAAGACACTCACAGACTTAGAAAACCAACTATGCTCATCTAAAAGGAAAGGTGGGGGGAATGGATAAATTAAGATTAGTGTTACTATATGTATACAAAGTCATATTATATACATATCTCAAAAAGACCGACCATATAGCAAGGGAGGTCTGCGGAACCCTCTGTAATATTTTACATGGGAAGAGGGTCTGTACTTGAATAGACATATATAATGTACAAATGAACCAGATTGTGTACACCTAGGACAAACAATATTCTAAGCTTTACCCCAAATAAAACACTTTTAAAATCCAAGAAGAAATAATGACACATAAACTTATGGGGATTTCGCCATGCACATTACAATGTAATTTACAACCTAGGAACACGACTTCCAGAAAGGCGCTGCTGCCCTAGTACCCAGAACTGGGAATGGAGAAATGCTGCCTCCTTGAGGCCACTTCCCACAACAGCAGCTTTAAACCCATTGCTAAAGGTCACTAAATATTCACCAAACTTGCAGTTCGGGAAATGACACCTGCTCTCTAAAAAAACTCTGGGGTGGAAAATCGACCAAAAAATTCAAAAGAGGGCAACCTTCCAAGAAGACAATTTCAAGAGTTATATTGTACTCCCAATTGTTTCCTTTTTTTAACAGAAAAAGAAATGGCGGAGAAAAATGGTGAGTTTTACGAATTTTCAAAGACATGCAAACCCAAATTACAAAACCCTATCAGCTCAAAGCAGCCAGTAGGGCCATTAGCATAAATGCTGCAAACAATAAATGCTAAATCGATTGTGGAGGAATGCGTACCCTCGATTCTAAGGGGGACGTGGTAAGAGCCACTAATGAAAACACAAAGAAGGTGCTTTGAAAAGGGAAACACGGTGCTACCAGTCAATCAATCACACCCACTGCTGGGCCTATCACCTGAGAAAATGAGAATCAAAAAGTCACAGGCTGGCAAGCCAGCACTCCAACAATATTTACCATAGCCAACACTTGGAAGCAATGAAAATGTCCATCAACCGAGGAATGCACAAAGTAGAAGTGGTCCACGTACACGGTGAGAAATTACTCTAATATAAAATAAAAATTACACTTAAAAAACCAACAAAAGGAGACATCAGCTTTTGTGGGTTTGTCCGGGCACACTCCACTCTAATTTATAACCGAGAAAAACCACAGGCCGCAAGGGCTTTTCCCTAGGTACCAGGGTGGGGAACATAGAAAGGCTGCCACCCTCTGGCAGTTACCTGCAAAAGCAGCTTGAAAGCCTGTGCTCATGGTCATTTCATAGGAACAAGTACTGCAGGACTGTAAATGAAACCTGCCCTCAAAATGTCTTGAGGGAGGTAATGGCTAAAAGAATTCAAAATGTGACACATATTTTCAGAGAACACTTTGAAGAACTAAGGAGTAATCACAGCTTGAAAAATAAAAAGGACATGCCTTAAAGCTCAATTTCACCGGATTATGAGGCACATGCGAATTCAACCACAAAGAGGTATCAGCTCACACTTGTCAGAAAAACCATCAGCAAGAAAACTACAAACAATAAATGCTGAAGGTGTTGTGGAGAAATGCATACCCTCAAATTCAAGTGGGACATAAGTTGGAAAGGGCCACGAATGAGAGCAGAATGGAGTTGCCTTAAAAAGGTAAACATTGATCTACCAAACGATCCAGCAGGCCCACTCCTCGACCTATAATCTAAGAAGAGAGAATTGGAAAGACACAGGCAGGCAAATCTGCATTGCACAGTATTACAATAGCCAGGATATGGAAGTAACCAAAAAGTCCACCAACAGATGGGTGGACAAAGAAGAACTCCTCCATGTACAGATGGAATATTCGCTAGTGAAAAAAATGAAACAATGCCATTTGCAGCACCATACATGAGTCTAGACGTAATCACGCCACCTGTAGTAAGTGAGAAAGCAAAAGACACATATCCTATCATATCACTTTTAGGAGTTCCTTAAAAATTGATACCAATGAAGATATTTCCACAGAGAAAGGCAATCACAGATCCATTAAAAAACTTATGGTTCTCCAAATAGAAAGGGATGAGGATTGGATATATTACCATATTGGGGTTAACAGAGATATACAAGCCATATGAAATATATACCCACCAAAGACGTACGGAAGACCAGGAGAAGACTACTCAACATTGTGTCATAACCCTACATGGGAAAAGGATGCGAGGAAGAATAGATACATGTATATGTGTGAAAGAACCACATCTTGCACACCTAGAGCAAACAAACCATTGTAATCAAATTTGCTGGGATAAAAAATAAAAGTAAATTACAAATATGAACAAGAAGTAATGAGACATAAACTTAAAGGGCTTTTTCCTGGCACATTCCAATCTAATATACAACCTAGAACACCACTTCCATTAAGACTCTGTTTCCCTAGTAACCAAATTTGGTAAAGGAGAAATGCTGCCACCTTGTGGCCGTTTCCTGCAAGAGCAGCTTTAAACTCACAGCTAATGGTCACTTAACATTCACAAGGACTCAGGGCTGTAAAGGACACTTGCCCTAAAAATTTGTGCTGAAGTAGGGAATGGACAAAAAAATTCAAAACAGGCAAATGTTTCAAGAAGAGATTATGAAGAGTTATGTTTAACTCACACTCTTTTTTAAAAAAAGGAAAATGGATAAAAGCTCAACCTCAGGGAGTGTTAGATGCATGCAATCTAATCTACAAAAAGTTTCAACTTACACCAGTCGACTGACCATCAGCAAAATGTCTACAAACAATTAATCCTGAAGGGGTTTTAGAGAACTGTGTACCCTCTACCTGATGGTGAGACGTAAAGGGGTAACAGCCAATAATGAGAACAGAAAGGAGCTGTGTTTAAAAGTAAAAATGGAGGTAACATTCAATCCAGCAGGCGCACCATTGGACCTCTCACCTGAGAAGACAAGAATCGAGAAGACACAGGCCGCAAAAGCTGCAGTGCAGCCTTATTCACAATAGCCAAGACAGTGAAGCAATCAAAATGTCCAACAACAGGTGACTGGATAAAGAAGAAGTGGTCCATGTACACAATGGAATATTAGCCATGGAAAACAATGAACCATTGCTCTCTGAGGCACCACAAATGAGTCTGGAGATAATCACGAAACATGAGGTAAGTCGGAAACCAAAGACCTGTATTCTATGATATCACTTATAGGCGTTATCTAATAACTGACACAAATGAATATATTTCCACAGAGAAAGTCACTCACAGACTTAGAAAACAAACTATGCTCATCTAAAAGGAAAGGTGGGGGGAATGGATAAATTAAGATTAGTGTTGCTATATGTATACAAACACATATTATATACATATCTCAAAAAGACCGACCATGTAGCAAGGGAGGTCTGTGGAACCCTCTGTAACATTTTACATGGGGAGAGGATCTGTACTTGAATAGACATATATAATGTACAAATGAACCAGATTGTGTACACCTAGGACAAACAATATTCTAAGCTTTACCCCAATTAAAAAAAAATTTAAAACCAAGAAGAAATAATGAGACATAAACTTATGGGGGTTTCTCCATGCACATTCCAATTTAATTTACAACCTAGGAACACGACTTCCAGAAAGGCTCTGCTGCCCTAGTACCCAGATTTGGGAATGGAGAAATGCTGCCTGCTTGAGGCCACTTCCCACAACAGCAGCTTTAAACCCATTGCTAAAGGTCACTAAATATTCACCAAGCTTGCAGTTCGGTAAATGACACCTGCTCTCTAAAAAAATTATGGGGTGGAAAATCGACCAAAAATTTCAAAATAGGACAACCTTCCAAGAAGACAATTTCAAGAGTTATATTGTACTCTCAATTGTTTCCTTTTTTTTTAACAGAAAAGGAAACGGTGGAGAAAAATGATGAGTTTTACGAATTTTCAAAGACATGCAATCCCAAATTACAAAAACCTATCAGCTCACAGCAGCCAGAAGGGCCATTAGCATAAATGCTGCAAACAATAAATGCTGAAGCGATTGTGGAGAAATGCGTACCCTCGATTCTAAGGGGGACGGGGTAAGAGCCACTAATGAAAACACAAAGAAGGTGCTTTGAAAAGGAAAACACGGTGCTACCAGTCAGTCAATAACACCCACTGCTGGGCCTATCACCTGTGAAAATGAGAATCAAAAAGTCACAGGCTGGCAATCCTGCACTACAACAATATTTACCATAGCCAACACTTGGAAGCAATGAAAATGTCCATCAACCGAGGAATGCGCAAAGTAGAAGTGGTCGACGTACACACTGGGAAATTACTCCAATAAAAAATAAAAATTAAATTTAAAAATCCAACAAAAGTAAGGAGACATCAGCTTGTGTGGGTTTGTCCGAGCACACTCCACTCTAATTTATAACCGAGAAAAACCACAGGCCGCAAGGGCTTTTCCCTAGTTACCACGGTGAGGACATAGAAAGGCTGCCGCCCCCTGGCAGTTACCTGCAAAAGCAGCTTTAAAGCCTGTGCTAATGGTCATTTCATAGGAACAAGTACTGCAGAACTGTAAATGAAACCTGCCCTCAAAATGTCTTGAGGGAGGTAATGGCCAAAACATTTCAAAATGTGACACATACTTTAAGAGAACACTTTGAAGAACTAAGGGGTAATCACAGCTTGAAAAATAAAAAGGACATGCCTTAAAGCTCAATTTCAACGGATTATGAGGCACATGCGACTTCAACCACAAAGAGGTATCAGCTCACACTTGTCAGAATAACCATCAGCAAGGAAACTACAAACAATAAATGCTGAAGGTGTTGTGGAGAAATGCATACCCTCAACTTCAAGTGAGACGTAACTTGAAAAGGGCCACGAATGAGAACAGAATGGAGGTGCCTTAAAAAGGTAAACATTGAGCTACCAAACGATCCAGCAGGCCCACTCCTCGACCTATAATCTAAGAAGAGAGAATTGGAAAGACACAGGCAGGCAAATCTGCATGGCACAGTATTACAATAGCCAAGATATGGAAGTAACCAAAAAGTCCACCAACAGATGGGTGGACAAAGAAGAACACCTCCATGTACAGATGGAATATTCGCTACTGAAAAAAATGAAACAATGCCATTTGCAGCACCATACATGAGTCTAGACATAATCACGCAACCTGTAGTAAGTGAGAAAGCAAAAGACACATATCCTATCATATCACTTTTAGGAGTTACTTAAAAATTGATACCAATGAAGATATTTCCACAGAGAAAGGCAATCACAGATTCATTAAAAAAACGTATGGTTCACTAAATAGAAAGGGATGAGGATTGGATACATTACCATATTGGGGTTAACAGAGATATACAAACCATGTGAAATAGATAATCACCAAAGACGTACGGAAGACCAGGAGAAGACTACTCAACATTGTGTCATAACCTACATGGGAAAAGGATGCGAGGAAGAATAGATACACGTATATGTGTGAAAGAACCACATCTTGCACACCTAGAACAAACAAACCATTGTAATCAAATTTGCTGGGATAAAAAATGAAAAGTAAGTTACAAATATGAACAAGAAGTAATGAGACATAAACATAAAGTGCTTTTTTCCTGGCACATTCCATTCGAATTTACAACCTAGAACACCACTTCCATTAAGGCTCTGTTTCCCCAGTTACCAAATTAGGTAAAGGAGAAATGCTGCCACCTTGTGGCCGTTTCCTGCAAGAGCAGCTTTAAACTCACAGCTAATGGTCACTTAACATTCACAAGGACTCAGGGCTGTAAAGGACACCTGCCCTAAAAAATTGTGCTGAAGTAGGGAATGGACAAAAAAATTCAAAACAGGCAAATGTTTCAAGAAGAGAGTATGAAGAGTTAAGTTTTACTCACGCCCTTTTAAAAAAAAAAGGAAAATGGATAAAAGCTCAACCTCAGGGAGTGTTAGACCCATGCAATCTAATCTACAAAAAGTTTCAACTTACACCAGTCGACTGACCATCAGCAAAATGTCTACAAACAATAAATGCTGAAGGGGTCTTAGAGAACTGTGTCCCCTCTACCTCCTGGTGAGACGTAAAGGGGTAACAGCCAATAATGAGAACAGAAAGGAGCTGTGTTTAAAAGTAAAAATGGAGGTACCATTCAATCCAGCAGGCGCACCATTGGACCTCTCACCCGAGAAGACAAGAATCGAGAAGACACAGGCCGCAAAAGCTGCAGTGCAGCCTTATTCACAATAGCCAAGAGAGTGAAGCAATCAAAATATCCAACAAGAGGTGAATGGATAAAGAAGAAGTGGTCCATGTACACCATGGAATATTAGCCATGGAAAACAATGAACCATTGCTCTCTGAGGCACCACAAATGATTCTGGAGATAATCACGAAACATGAGGTAAGTCGCAAAGCAAAAGACCTATATTATATGATATCACTTATAGGCGTTATCTAATAACTGACACAAATGAACATATTTCCACAGAGAAAGACACTCACAGACTTAGAAAACCAACTATGCTCATCTAAAAGGAAAGGTGGGGGGAATGGATAAATTAAGATTAGTGTTACTATATGTATACAAAGTCATATTATATACATATCTCAAAAAGACCGACCATATAGCAAGGGAGGTCTGCGGAACCCTCTGTAATATTTTACATGGGAAGAGGGTCTGTACTTGAATAGACATATATAATGTACAAATGAACCAGATTGTGTACACCTAGGACAAACAATATTCTAAGCTTTACCCCAATTAAAACACTTTTAAAATCCAAGAAGAAATAATGACACATAAACTTATGGGGATTTCGCCATGCACATTACAATGTAATTTACAACCTAGGAACACGACTTCCAGAAAGGCGCTGCTGCCCTAGTACCCAGATCTGGGAATGGAGAAATGCTGCCTCCTTGAGGCCACTTCCCACAACAGCAGCTTTAAACCCATTGCTAAAGGTCACTAAATATTCACCAAACTTGCAGTTCGGGAAATGACACCTGCTCTCTAAAAAAACTCTGGGGTGGAAAATCGACCAAAAAATTCAAAAGAGGGCAACCTTCCAAGAAGACAATTTCAAGAGTTATATTGTACTCCCAATTGTTTCCTTTTTTTAACAGAAAAAGAAACGGCGGAGAAAAATGGTGAGTTTTACGAATTTTCAAAGACATGCAAACCCAAATTACAAAACCCTATCAGCTCAAAGCAGCCAGTAGGGCCATTAGCATAAATGCTGCAAACAATAAATGCTAAATCGATTGTGGAGGAATGCGTACCCTTGATTCTAAGGGGGACGTGGTAAGAGCCACTAATGAAAACACAAAGAAGGTGCTTTGAAAAGGGAAACACGGTGCTACCAGTCAATCAATCACACCCACTGCTGGGCCTATCACCTGAGAAAATGAGAATCAAAAAGTCACAGGCTGGCAAGCCAGCACTCCAACAATATTTACCATAGCCAACACTTGGAAGCAATGAAAATGTCCATCAACCGAGGAATGCACAAAGTAGAAGTGGTCCACGTACACGGTGAGAAATTACTCTAATATAAAATAAAAATTACACTTAAAAAACCAACAAAAGGAGACATCAGCTTTTGTGGGTTTGTCCGGGCACACTCCACTCTAATTTATAACCGAGAATCACCACAGGCCGCAAGGGCTTTTCCCTAGGTACCAGGGTGGGGAACATAGAAAGGCTGCCACCCTCTGGCAGTTACCTGCAAAAGCAGCTTGAAAGCCTGTGCTCATGGTCATTTCATAGGAACAAGTACTGCAGGACTGTAAATGAAACCTGCCCTCAAAATGTCTTGAGGGAGGTAATGGCTAAAAGAATTCAAAATGTGACACATATTTTCAGAGAACACTTTGAAGAACTAAGGAGTAATCACAGCTTGAAAAATAAAAAGGACATGCCTTAAAGCTCAATTTCACCGGATTATGAGGCACATGCGACTTCAACCACAAAGAGGTATCAGCTCACACTTGTCAAAATAACCATCAGCAAGAAAACTACAAACAATAAATGCTGAAGGTGTTGTGGAGAAATGCATACCCTCAAATTCAAGTGGGACATAAGTTGGAAAGGGCCACGAATGAGAGCAGAATGGAGTTGCCTTAAAAAGGTAAACATTGATCTACCAAACGATCCAGCAGGCCCACTCCTCGACCTATAATCTAAGAAGAGAGAATTGGAAAGACACAGGCAGGCAAATCTGCATTGCACAGTATTACAATAGCCAGGATATGGAAGTAACCAAAAAGTCCACCAACAGATGGGTGGACAAAGAAGAACTCCTCCATGTACAGATGGAATATTCGCTAGTGAAAAAAATGAAACAATGCCATTTGCAGCACCATACATGAGTCTAGACGTAATCACGCCACCTGTAGTAAGTGAGAAAGCAAAAGACACATATCCTATCATATCACTTTTAGGAGTTCCTTAAAAATTGATACCAATGAAGATATTTCCACAGAGAAAGGCAATCACAGATCCATTAAAAAACTTATGGTTCTCCAAATAGAAAGGGATGAGGATTGGATATATTACCATATTGGGGTTAACAGAGATATACAAGCCATATGAAATATATACCCACCAAAGACGTACGGAAGACCAGGAGAAGACTACTCAACATTGTGTCATAACCCTACATGGGAAAAGGATGCGAGGAAGAATAGATACATGTATATGTGTGAAAGAACCACATCTTGCACACCTAGAGCAAACAAACCATTGTAATCAAATTTGCTGGGATAAAAAATAAAAGTAAATTACAAATATGAACAAGAAGTAATGAGACATAAACTTAAAGGGCTTTTTCCTGGCACATTCCAATCTAATATACAACCTAGAACACCACTTCCATTAAGACTCTGTTTCCCTAGTAACCAAATTTGGTAAAGGAGAAATGCTGCCACCTTGTGGCCGTTTCCTGCAAGAGCAGCTTTAAACTCACAGCTAATGGTCACTTAACATTCACAAGGACTCAGGGCTGTAAAGGACACTTGCCCTAAAAATTTGTGCTGAAGTAGGGAATGGACAAAAAAATTCAAAACAGGCAAATGTTTCAAGAAGAGATTATGAAGAGTTATGTTTAACTCACACTCTTTTTTAAAAAAAGGAAAATGGATAAAAGCTCAACCTCAGGGAGTGTTAGATGCATGCAATCTAATCTACAAAAAGTTTCAACTTACACCAGTCGACTGACCATCAGCAAAATGTCTACAAACAATTAATCCTGAAGGGGTTTTAGAGAACTGTGTACCCTCTACCTGATGGTGAGACGTAAAGGGGTAACAGCCAATAATGAGAACAGAAAGGAGCTGTGTTTAAAAGTAAAAATGGAGGTAACATTCAATCCAGCAGGCGCACCATTGGACCTCTCACCTGAGAAGACAAGAATCGAGAAGACACAGGCCGCAAAAGCTGCAGTGCAGCCTTATTCACAATAGCCAAGACAGTGAAGCAATCAAAATGTCCAACAACAGGTGACTGGATAAAGAAGAAGTGGTCCATGTACACAATGGAATATTAGCCATGGAAAACAATGAACCATTGCTCTCTGAGGCACCACAAATGAGTCTGGAGATAATCACGAAACATGAGGTAAGTCGGAAACCAAAGACCTGTATTCTATGATATCACTTATAGGCGTTATCTAATAACTGACACAAATGAATATATTTCCACAGAGAAAGTCACTCACAGACTTAGAAAACAAACTATGCTCATCTAAAAGGAAAGGTGGGGGGAATGGATAAATTAAGATTAGTGTTGCTATATGTATACAAACACATATTATATACATATCTCAAAAAGACCGACCATGTAGCAAGGGAGGTCTGTGGAACCCTCTGTAACATTTTACATGGGGAGAGGATCTGTACTTGAATAGACATATATAATGTACAAATGAACCAGATTGTGTACACCTAGGACAAACAATATTCTAAGCTTTACCCCAATTAAAAAAAAATTTAAAACCAAGAAGAAATAATGAGACATAAACTTATGGGGGTTTCTCCATGCACATTCCAATTTAATTTACAACCTAGGAACACGACTTCCAGAAAGGCTCTGCTGCCCTAGTACCCAGATTTGGGAATGGAGAAATGCTGCCTGCTTGAGGCCACTTCCCACAACAGCAGCTTTAAACCCATTGCTAAAGGTCACTAAATATTCACCAAGCTTGCAGTTCGGTAAATGACACCTGCTCTCTAAAAAAATTATGGGGTGGAAAATCGACCAAAAATTTCAAAATAGGACAACCTTCCAAGAAGACAATTTCAAGAGTTATATTGTACTCTCAATTGTTTCCTTTTTTTTTAACAGAAAAGGAAACGGTGGAGAAAAATGATGAGTTTTACGAATTTTCAAAGACATGCAATCCCAAATTACAAAAACCTATCAGCTCACAGCAGCCAGAAGGGCCATTAGCATAAATGCTGCAAACAATAAATGCTGAAGCGATTGTGGAGAAATGCGTACCCTCGATTCTAAGGGGGACGGGGTAAGAGCCACTAATGAAAACACAAAGAAGGTGCTTTGAAAAGGAAAACACGGTGCTACCAGTCAGTCAATAACACCCACTGCTGGGCCTATCACCTGTGAAAATGAGAATCAAAAAGTCACAGGCTGGCAATCCTGCACTACAACAATATTTACCATAGCCAACACTTGGAAGCAATGAAAATGTCCATCAACCGAGGAATGCGCAAAGTAGAAGTGGTCGACGTACACACTGGGAAATTACTCCAATAAAAAATAAAAATTAAATTTAAAAATCCAACAAAAGTAAGGAGACATCAGCTTGTGTGGGTTTGTCCGAGCACACTCCACTCTAATTTATAACCGAGAAAAACCACAGGCCGCAAGGGCTTTTCCCTAGTTACCACGGTGAGGACATAGAAAGGCTGCCGCCCCCTGGCAGTTACCTGCAAAAGCAGCTTTAAAGCCTGTGCTAATGGTCATTTCATAGGAACAAGTACTGCAGAACTGTAAATGAAACCTGCCCTCAAAATGTCTTGAGGGAGGTAATGGCCAAAACATTTCAAAATGTGACACATACTTTAAGAGAACACTTTGAAGAACTAAGGGGTAATCACAGCTTGAAAAATAAAAAGGACATGCCTTAAAGCTCAATTTCAACGGATTATGAGGCACATGCGACTTCAACCACAAAGAGGTATCAGCTCACACTTGTCAGAATAACCATCAGCAAGGAAACTACAAACAATAAATGCTGAAGGTGTTGTGGAGAAATGCATACCCTCAACTTCAAGTGAGACGTAACTTGAAAAGGGCCACGAATGAGAACAGAATGGAGGTGCCTTAAAAAGGTAAACATTGAGCTACCAAACGATCCAGCAGGCCCACTCCTCGACCTATAATCTAAGAAGAGAGAATTGGAAAGACACAGGCAGGCAAATCTGCATGGCACAGTATTACAATAGCCAAGATATGGAAGTAACCAAAAAGTCCACCAACAGATGGGTGGACAAAGAAGAACACCTCCATGTACAGATGGAATATTCGCTACTGAAAAAAATGAAACAATGCCATTTGCAGCACCATACATGAGTCTAGACATAATCACGCAACCTGTAGTAAGTGAGAAAGCAAAAGACACATATCCTATCATATCACTTTTAGGAGTTACTTAAAAATTGATACCAATGAAGATATTTCCACAGAGAAAGGCAATCACAGATTCATTAAAAAAACGTATGGTTCACTAAATAGAAAGGGATGAGGATTGGATACATTACCATATTGGGGTTAACAGAGATATACAAACCATGTGAAATAGATAATCACCAAAGACGTACGGAAGACCAGGAGAAGACTACTCAACATTGTGTCATAACCTACATGGGAAAAGGATGCGAGGAAGAATAGATACACGTATATGTGTGAAAGAACCACATCTTGCACACCTAGAACAAACAAACCATTGTAATCAAATTTGCTGGGATAAAAAATGAAAAGTAAGTTACAAATATGAACAAGAAGTAATGAGACATAAACATAAAGTGCTTTTTTCCTGGCACATTCCATTCGAATTTACAACCTAGAACACCACTTCCATTAAGGCTCTGTTTCCCCAGTTACCAAATTAGGTAAAGGAGAAATGCTGCCACCTTGTGGCCGTTTCCTGCAAGAGCAGCTTTAAACTCACAGCTAATGGTCACTTAACATTCACAAGGACTCAGGGCTGTAAAGGACACCTGCCCTAAAAAATTGTGCTGAAGTAGGGAATGGACAAAAAAATTCAAAACAGGCAAATGTTTCAAGAAGAGAGTATGAAGAGTTAAGCTTTACTCACGCCCTTTTAAAAAAAAAAGGAAAATGGATAAAAGCTCAACCTCAGGGAGTGTTAGACCCATGCAATCTAATCTACAAAAAGTTTCAACTTACACCAGTCGACTGACCATCAGCAAAATGTCTACAAACAATAAATGCTGAAGGGGTCTTAGAGAACTGTGTCCCCTCTACCTCCTGGTGAGACGTAAAGGGGTAACAGCCAATAATGAGAACAGAAAGGAGCTGTGTTTAAAAGTAAAAATGGAGGTACCATTCAATCCAGCAGGCGCACCATTGGACCTCTCACCTGAGAAGACAAGAATCGAGAAGACACAGGCCGCAAAAGCTGCAGTGCAGCCTTATTCACAATAGCCAAGAGAGTGAAGCAATCAAAATATCCAACAAGAGGTGAATGGATAAAGAAGAAGTGGTCCATGTACACCATGGAATATTAGCCATGGAAAACAATGAACCATTGCTCTCTGAGGCACCACAAATGAGTCTGGAGATAATCACGAAACATGAGGTAAGTCGCAAAGCAAAAGACCTATATTCTATGATATCACTTATAGGCGTTATCTAATAACTGACACAAATGAACATATTTCCACAGAGAAAGACACTCACAGACTTAGAAAACCAACTATGCTCATCTAAAAGGAAAGGTGGGGGAAATGGATAAATTAAGATTAGTGTTACTATATGTATACAAAGTCATATTATATACATATCTCAAAAAGACCGACCATATAGCAAGGGAGGTCTGCGGAACCCTCTGTAATATTTTACATGGGAAGAGGGTCTGTACTTGAATAGACATATATAATGTACAAATGAACCAGATTGTGTACACCTAGGACAAACAATATTCTAAGCTTTACCCCAATTAAAACACTTTTAAATCCAAGAAGAAATAATGACACATAAACTTATGGGGATTTCGCCATGCACATTACAATGTAATTTACAACCTAGGAACACGACTTCCAGAAAGGCGCTGCTGCCCTAGTACCCAGATCTGGGAATGGAGAAATGCTGCCTCCTTGAGGCCACTTCCCACAACAGCA